>NC_073390.1:7832745-7975245 GCF_028641065.1 Leucoraja erinaceus
GCAGTGTGCTTGACCAGGGACTGCATCTGCTGTGAAGGCACAATGTTAACGTTAAGCACCATCAGGTCAGACGATTCGTATGGGTGGCGATCAGTGGACGATAGTGGTGCGCGGGACAGCGTGTCGGCCACGAACATGTCCTTGCCCTTGCGATACACAATTTTAAAAGTGAAGCGCTGTAGCTGCAGCATCATGCGCTGCAGCCGGGAAGAGGCAACGTGGATCGGCTTGTTTAGGATGGTGACCAACGGCTGGTGGTCGGTCTCGATCGTGAAGTTGTTGCCCAGAATGTAGTCCTTGAACTTGGAGCAAGCAAATACCACGGCAAGCAGTTCCTTCTCAATCTGAGCGTAGCGCTGCTCGGCAGAGGTCATGGTGCGGGATGCATAGGTAACGGGCAGCTGCCGGCCATCGTGGAGCTGCAGGCAGGCGGCACCCAGACCAAATTTGGAAGCGTCGCAGGTGAGAACGATGGGACGCTGTTGATCGAAGAATTTGAGAGTGGGGGTACTGACTAGTCTAGACTTCAGGACGTCGAAGGCATGTTGGTGATGCGGGAACCAGGCCCAGGCAGTGTCCTTCTTGATGAGCTCCCTCAGGGGCGCACTCAGCTCGCTGAGGTCGGGGATAAATTTTCCCAGGTAGTTGACCATGCCCAGGAAACGCTGCAGGCTGGGCACATCGGTGGGTGAGGACATCCCGGAGACAGCAGCCGTTTTTTGCGGGTCAGGCTTCAGCCCCGAGGCAGTAAAAACGTGGCCCACGTAAGTGACCTCCGGGACGCGGAAACGGCACTTCTTTGGGTTGAGCTTGAGGTTGATTTCACGGGCCCGATCTAGGACTTGACGGAGGTGGAGGTCGTGCTCAGCCACGTCCTTACCGTAGACCAGAATGTCGTCAACGATGATAGCACACGGCAGACCGGCAAACAGCTGCTCCATGGTTCGCTGGAATACCTCGCTGGCAGAGTTAATCCCGAATGGCATGCGGAGGAATCGGAACCTTCCGAAAGGCGTGCTGAAGGTCGTCAGGTAGGAGGATCGCTCGTCCAGCGGTATCTGCCAGAAAGAGCTCTTGGCATCGAGGACCGAAAATACAGTGGCCGGACCAACCTGTGCAGCGACGTCCTCCACTGTTCGCATTGGGTAGTGCGGGCGTTTGATGGCCAGGTTCAGGTCCTTGGGGTTGATGCAAATGCGAATTTCAGTTTTGTCTTTTTTCACGGCAACAACCATGGTGGAGACCCACCGGGTGGGATCGCTCACCTCTTTCAGTATGCCCATGGTGACCATGTTGAGCAGCGTAGATTTCACCTTGTCCTTCATGGCGAAGGAGATGCGGTGCGGCGGGCGGATCACCGGTTCAACGCTGGGGTCGACAGCAATCTTGTAGCAGCTGGGCAGCTTGCCCAGCTTTTCGTCGAAACGGTCGGGGTATTCGTGCAGGGGGTCCATGAGGGTCCGCACCTGGTGGATATCACGGTGAAAGGAGACCAAACCGAGGTCTTGGCACGCCTGGGCACCCAGCAAGGTAACGTTGTTGGAGTCTAGCAGGTAGAAGGTGAGGGGCCGAGAGGCCTTCAGGACCTTGCAGTGCAGGGTTGCCTTTCCCACGGGAACGAGTACGGCTCCCCCGTAGGCATGCAGGCGGGAGTTGGCAACAGTCACTATCTCATTAGTTCTTATCTTTTTGAAAAGGCTTGTTGACATTACATTGGTTACGGCCCCCGTGTCGAGCTTTGCGGAGAAGGTCGAACCATTGACAGTGACCCGAACCGAAGGGTCCGTTATCAAGGCATGTGCATCCAAGAGTGAAAAAATGCTGGTCTCCCCCTGGGATGAACTGGTATCAGACAAAGGGAGTTCGTCAGGCTGAGACTGGGAACCAGGCTCGCTATCAGCCTGAGCAAGGTTGATTAACATTCTCCGAAGAGGGGGGGCCGGCTTCCCACGAGAGCGGCAGGCTGCAGAGAAATGGTTTAACTTCTTGCATGTTTGCAAAAATTGCATGTCTTGCCCAAGGCAGGGCACACATTAAACTGATGGGAGGCAAAATTGCAGTTGGGGCAACGTCGTGGGCTCCCGCCCCCGGGTGCAGGGGAACCCTGTTGCCGTGGCGGGCCAGCGTTCCGCCGGCGGCCAGCAGCAGTGGCAAAGTTAATGTCATGATCAGCAGGCGACAGTGCCGAGGTGACAGCCTCAGCCATGCGGGAGGCGTGCAGAGCCTCGTCCAGAGACAGGTCGGGCTTCCGCAGAAGTTCAGCCCTTAGCTTCACATCGAGAAGGCCATATACTAGGATGTCCCGGGTCACTTGATCGGGGGTCAGAGCGTCCAGGCGACAACGCCTGGCCATGTGTCGCAACGCGGCGATATAGTTGTCGATTGACTCTCCAGGGATCTGACGCCGGCTGAACATTTTAAAACGCTCTAAAATGCAGTTGGTGGGGATGTCACACATTGCTGTAAACTTAGCTATAAGACATACCGGGTCTCGAGCATCTTCACCTGCAGCATATACAAACGACTCAGATCGTTCCAGGGCATCGGGACCAGCCAGGTTGAGGAGCAGAGAAGCCCGCGTTTCAGCGGTGGCAGCAGGATGGGCGATCGTCACGTAGTGCTGGAAATCGCGTCTAAAGACACCCCACCGATGGGCAATGTCCGAGTCGAAGACAAGCACATCGGGCTTGCGGCAAGAGGTAGCCATGGCACGGGAGATAGAACAAGGGATAGGGAACTGGGTCAAACGTAAATAAAAACCGACAAACAGGAGGCGCGGAGGCACGATTGTGACACCATGTAAAGAGGAGTCATGAACACACTGTGTCTTTACTACTTTTATTGATATCACATGACCGTTGCTGCCCTAGCTGTACGTGGTCTGTCACCGGAGCTAGAGAGCGATCAATGGGTGGGGAGGTTGCAATTATACTTCTGATATGGGGAGTGGTTAGTAGTGGTGAGGTCACTATATTAAAGGTACATGCACATGATCTACAATCCCCCCTCAATCTTCTAAATTCTAGCGAGTACAAGCCGAGTCTATCCAGTCTTTCTTCATATGAAAGTCCTGACATCCCAAGAATCAGTCTGGTGAGCCTTCTCTGTACTCCCTCAATGGCAAGAATGTCTTTCCTCAGATTAGGAGACCAAAACTGTACGCAATACTGCAGGTGTGGTCTCACCAAGACCCTGTACAACTGCAGTAGAACCTCCCTGCTCCTATACTTTTTGTAAAGCAGGAGAAAAGCAATAGACAAAGATTGATCATTGTTTTTACCAACTTACTCCCAAATGGGCAAACCATAGATTGCTTCACACTTAATCATTGTAAAAAAAAATGGTGCAATTCTATAGATGTAGCTAAATGTAGTCAGAAGATTTTTCAGAACAAAATTCATTGTTCATAATGAAGAAAATGATAATGTATATTTGTTTTGTTACTCGGCATATAGTCAAAGATACCAATAGCTGAGGCATCACTGTAAACCACTCACGTATCATATTTTCCCAGCTCATCTCCAAGCAGGAAGCATAACTTAAACATTACGAACCACACATTAGACTGCAGTGATTGGTGGTACATATGCAGCCATTTCTAAGCAATATTTTTCATGCCAAACACATTTGACGCTGATGGAAATCATGTCAATATTGAAATCCCCTCACCGAACCTTGGAATCTTTGTCAATTGGTAATTAGCAACATGGCTACGTTACCAGGTAGTTGATTACATGATACTAATATTTGCTTTCAAAAGGAAAATAAGTAACTGTAGCCTGCATAGAATTTTAGGGATATTTTAAATAACTTATAAGAGTAAAGATCCAAGCCAGCCTGGTATTTTAACTCACATATTTTTCTGCATATTAGGCTTTGGTCACTTTGATTCCTATGCAACTGAGTCAACAACAACCTTGAGAGGTTCCTTGTATTGCTAATAGTTATTCCAAAAGAAATTCCAATAGTTATTCCAAGAGTTATTCCTGAGGACAATTGTTCAAAAAAATTGTCTTGTTACCGTGTATTCCTCTGCTATTATTCAAAGTTCTAGTTTTGACTGTCATCCCCAAATTAAAACCATTAATGTTGTATTGTCTGTGATAGCTCAACCAGCTAAAATTTCTGATTCAAGTAATTTACATGCAATTTAGTATTCAGCAATGTGTAAAGAATATCACTACTAAATAAATTCATTACATTACAATTACATCACAAATGTAGATTGAAACCTGCAGGAACAATAGCAAAGCATTCACTACCAGAAGACCAAATTATTTGATGTGGAATAACAGGTGACCTGTCATGCATAAGACCAAGAACAAATTACAATCCATAGCATTACCAGTCCTTGAAAATCAAGAGCATGAATTTAGTTAGATATCCAAGTCAATAAAACAACATATTGCTTAAATCTTATTGAGCATTTCTTCACCAACTTTTATTTTCTCTACAGTAGTTGAAATGTTTTGTCATAGAATTGTGTTTTATTACTTTCAAATGATTATGTTTCCTTTGATATCAAAGTGTCTTTTCTCTTCCTTTTCCATTTTAGAACCAACCACAACTACTACTACAACTACAACCACTCCCACCACAAGCAGCACAACAACAGGTATAATTTTGCATCAACTGTAGGCCTTGTTCATCTTCCAAGACTCATATGTAAGAAAATACTGATGCAGGGTCTCAATCCCAAACGTTATCTATCGCTTTTCCCCAGAGATGCTGTCCGACCCACTGGGTTACTCCAGCTTTTTGTGTCCACATTTGGTTTAAACCAGCATCTGCAGTTCCTTTCTACACCAATATTTATAATGCACTCAAGTAGCAAACCATGGGCGATGTTTGATTGTGGTTCCTACAATTTTTCTAAAACATGCCAAAACAATTGATCAAAGCACAATCTCATGCCGACCATCAATCACCCATTTCACACTAGTTCTATGATTTCACACTTTCTCATCCACATATTGTAAAGCAGGAGAAAAGCAATAGACAAAGATTGATCATTTATTTTGCCAACTTACTCCCAAAAGGGCAAACCATAGATTACTTCACACTTAATCATTGTAAAAAAAATGGTGCAATTCTATAGATGTACCTGAATGTAGTCAGGATTTTTTTCAGAACAAAATTCATTCTTCATAATGAAGAAAATTACAATGTACATTTGTTTTGTTACATCGCATATAGTCAAAGATATCAATAGCTGAGGCATCACTGTAAACCACTCAAGTATCATATTTTCCCAGCTCATCTCCAAGCAGGAAGCATAATTTAAACATTACGAACTACACATTAGACTGCAGTGATTGGTGGTACATATGCAGCCATTTCTAGGCAATAATTTTCATGCCAAACACATTTGACGCAGATGGAAATCCTGTCAATATTGAAATTCCCTCACCGAATCTTGGAATCTTTGTCAATTGGAATTAGCAACAGGTCCATGGCTACGTTACCAGGTAGCTGAGTACAAGATACTAATAAGCAGGCTATATTTGTTTTCAAAAGGAAAACAAGTAACTGTAGCCTGCTTAGAATTTTAGGGATATTTTAAATAACTCGTTTTGACTGTCATCCCCAAATTAAAACCATTTAATGTTGTTCGGTCTGTGATATCTCATCCAGCTAAAATTTCTGATTCAAGTAATTTACATGCAATTTAATATTCAGCAATGTGTAAAGAATATCACTACTAAATAAATTCATTACATTACAAATACATCACAAATGTAGATTGAAACCTGCAGGCAGAATAGCAAAGCATTCACTACCAGAAGACCAAATTATTTGATGTGCAATAACAGGTGACCTGTCATGCATAAGACCAAGAACAAATTACAATCCAGAGCATTAACAGTCCATGAAAATCAAGAGAATTAATTCAGTTAGATATCCAAGTCAATAAAACAACATATTGCTCAAATGGCCTCCCTACACTGGCTCCCGGTGCACTTTCGAGTTCATTTTAAGATACCGTTATTTGTTTTTAAATCTCGGAATGGGCTCGCCCCGCCTTACCTCTCTGAGCTGCTCCACCCATACGCTCCTGCCCGGTCCCTCAGGTCAGCTGGTCAGCTGCTCCTGGAGGTACCGAGGTCTAGTCGGAGGCTCAGAGGGGATAGAGCCTTCTCTGTTGCTGCTCCGGCACTCTGGAACACCCTGCCGTTGCACATCAGACAGGCCCCCTCACTGTCCATCTTCAAATCCAGTGTGAAAACACATTTGTACTCCCTGGCTTTTGACCATGCCTGAGGCTTTGCTTCTGTTTGTGGTGTTTTTGATGTTTCTTTATTTTACCTGTCTTTTCCTACTATTTCTTTTGATTGTTATTTTTGGTGTGTATTAACTTTTTTGTCAATGATTAGTGATGTACAGCACTTTGTTGCAGCTATGTTTGTTTTTAAAGTGCTCTATAAATAAAATTATTATTCTTATTATTATTATTTATTATTATTATTAAATCTTATGGAGCATTTCTTCACCAGCTTTTATTTTCTCTTCAGCAGTTGAAATGTTTTGTCATAGAATTGTGTTTTATTACTTTCAAATGATTATGTTTCCTTTGATATCAAAGTGTCTTTTCTCTTCCTTTTCCATTTTAGAGCCAACCACAACTACTACTGCAACTACAACAACTCCCACCACAAGCAGCACAACAACAGGTATAATTTTGCATCAACTGTAGGCCTTGTTCATCTTCCCAGACTCATATGTAAGAAAATACTGATGCAGGGTCTCAATCCCAAACGTTATCTATCCCTTTTGATGCTGTCCGACCCACTGGGTTACTCCAGCTTTTTGTGTCCACATTTGGTTTAAACCAGCATCTGCAGTTCCTTTCTACACCAATATTTATAATGCACTCAAGTACCAAACCATGGGCGATGTTTGATTGTGGTTCCTACAATTTTTCTAAAACATGCCAAAACAATTGATCAAAGCACAATCTCATGCCGACCATCAATCACCCATTTCACACTAGTTCTATGATTTCACACTTTCTCATCCACATATTGTAAAGCAGGAGAAAAACAATCGACAAAGATTGATCATTGTTTTTGCCAAGTTACTCCCAAATGGGCAAACCATAGATTACTTCACACTTAATCATTGTAAAAAAAATGGTGCAATTCTATAGATGTAGCTAAATATAGTCAGGAGATTTTTTGGAACAAAATTCATTCTTCATAATGAAGAAAATTGCAATGTACATTTGTTTTGTTACATGGCATATAGTCAAAGACACCTACAGCTGAGGCATCACTGTAATCCACTCAAGTATCATATTTTCCCAGCTCATCTCCAAGCAGGAAGTATAATTTAACCATTACGAACCACACATTAGACTGCAGTGATTGGTGGTACATATGCAGCCATTTCTAGGCAATAATTTTCATGCCAAACACATTTGACGCTGATGGAAATCCTGTCAATATTGAAATCCCCTCACCGAACCTTGGAATCTTTGTCAATTGGAAATTAGCAACAGGTCTATGGCTACGTTACCAGGTAGCTGATTACAAGATACTAATATTTGTTTTCAAACTTAGAATTTTAGGGATATTTTATTTAACTTATAAGAGTAGACATCCAAGCACAGCCCGGTATTTGATCTCACATTTTTTTTATATATGAAGCTTTTGTCACTTTGACTTCCTATGCAACTGAGTCAACAACAACCTTGAGAGGTTCCCTGTATTGCTAATAGTTATTCCAAAAGACATTCCAATAGTTATTCCAACAATTATTCCTTATGCCCCTGTCTCACTTAGGAAACCTGAACGGAAACCTCTGGAGACTTTGCGCCCCACCCAAGGTTTCCGTGCAGTTCCCGGAGATTTTTGTCAGTCTCCCTACCTGCTTCCACTACCTGCAACCTCCGGCAACCAGCTGCAACCTCCGGGCACCGCATGGAAACCTTGGGTGGGGCGCAATTTCTCCAGAAGTTTTCGTTCAGGTTTCCTAAGTGGGACAGAGGCATAAGGACAATTGTTCAAAAAAGTTGTCTTGTTAACGTGTGTTCCTCTGCTATTATTCAAAGTTCTAGTTTTGACTGTCATCCCCAAATTAAAACCATTTAATGTTGTACGTTCTGTGATATCTCAACCAGCTAAAAGTTTGGATTCAAGTAATTTACATGCAATTTAATATTCAGCAGTGTGTGAAGAAGTTCACTACTAAATAATTCATCACATTACAATTACATCATAAATGTAGATTGAAACCTGCAGGCAGAATTGCAAAGCATTCACTACCAGAAGTCCAAATTATTTGCTGTGAAATAACAGATGACCTGTCATGCATAAGACCAAGAACAAATTACAATCCATAGCATTAACAGTCCATGAAAATCAAGAGCATAAATTGAATTAGATCTCCAAGCTCCAATAAAACAGCATATTGCTCAAATCTTATTGAGCATTTCTTCACCAACTTTTATTTTCTCTTCAGTAGTTGAAATGTTTTGTCAAAGAATTGTGTTTTATTACTTTCAAATTATTATATTTCCTTTGATATCAATGTGTCTTTTCTCTTCCTTTTCCATTTTAGAGCCAACCACAACTACTACTACAACTACAACCACTTCCACCACAAGAAGCACAACAACAGGTATAATTTTGCATCAACTGTATGCCTTGTTCATCTTCCCAGACATATTTAAGAAAATACTAATGCACGGTCTCAATCCCAAACATCACCTATCCCTTTTCCCCAGAGATGCTGTCCGACCCGCTGGGTTACTGTAGCTTTTTGTGTCCACATTTGGTTTAAACCAGCATCTGCAGTTCCTTTCTACACCAATATTTATAATGCATTCAAGTACCAAACCATGGGCGATGTTTGATTGTGGTTCCTACCATATTTCTAAAACATGCCAAAACAATTAATCAAATCACAATCTCATGCGAACCATCAATCACACATTTCACGCTCGTTCTAGGATTTCACATTTTCTCACCTGCATTTTGTAAAGCAGGAGAAAAGCAATAGACAAAGATTGTTCATTTTGTTACCAACATAAGGACCTGTCCCACCCGTATCCGACTGCATGCGGCGAGTGCGACCTAATGTGGTCGCTTGAGCCATATGGCCTCGAGTGGTCGGTCCCTCTTCGATCGCAGGAGCCATATGGAGTTGTGCAGGGCTGGGCCGGACATCGCGCAGGGCATCAAAAAACTGACACTGTCCAAAAATCCCACGCGGCAACGGCCTGTCGGCCCGCAGCCGCATTGAGGCCGTTAGCAGCGTCTCAACGGGAGTACGCAGCATCTCAACGCCGTACACAGCCTCTGGACGCCGTATGCAGCATCTTGACGGCGTACAACTAGCTCGTGGCGTTGCGTGATGACGTCACCGCCCAGTGTGCCATTGCATAATGACGTAACCACCCAATGCCGTGCGATGTTCAAATTCAGTCGGCCCGCCTCCTGCCCAGCTGATTGGTGAGTATGATGTTGGGACCAGCTCCAGACGGCTCCGCGGTTGGAAGTGAGACCTGCCCCGCGAGGCCGTACGCCTCAAGCCACCACGTTTAGTCGCGCTAGACGCATGCAGTCGTATGCAGGTGGGACAGGCCCTTTGCTCCCAAATAGACAACCATAGATTACTTCACACTTAATCAATGTAAAAATAAAGGTGCAATTCTATAGATGTAGCTAAATGTAGTCAGGGGATATTTCGGAACAAAATTCATTCTTCATAATGAAGTTAATTATAATGTACGTTTGTATTGTTACATGTGATATAGTCATAGATACCAATAGCTGAGGCATCACTGTAAACCACTCAAGTATCATATTTTCCCAGCTCATCTCCAAGCTGGAAGCATAATTTAAACATTATGAACAACACATTAAACTGCAGTGATTAGTGGTACATATGCAGCCATTTCTATGCAATATTTTCATGCCAAACACATTTGAAGCAGGTGGAAATCTTGTCAATGTTGAAATCCCCTCACCGAACCTTGGAATCTTTGTCAATTTGAAATTAACAACACGTCCATGGCTATGTTACCAGGTAGATGATTGCAAGATACTAATATTTGTTTTCAAAAGTAAAACAAGTAACTGTAACTTGCTTAGAATTTTAGGGATATGTTAAATAACTTATAAGAGTAGACATCCAAGCACAGCCTGGTATTTGAACTCACATTGTTTTGTGCATATGAAGCTTTGGTCACTTTGACTTCCGATGCAACAAGGTTCCAACAACAACCTTGAGATGTTCCTTGTATAGCTAATAGTTATTCCAAAAGAATTCCAATAGTTATTCCAAAAAATATTCCGAAGGACAATTATTCAAAAAAATTGTCTTGTTAACGTGTATCCCTATGCTATTATTCAAAGTTCTAGTTTTGACTGTCATCTCCAAATGAAAAACCATTTAATGTTGTATTGTCCGTGATATCTCATCCCGCTAAAAGTTCTGACTCAAGTAATTTACATGCAATTTAATATTCAGCAATGTGTAAAGAATATCACTACTTAATAAATTCATTACATTACAATTACATCACAAACGTAGATTGAAACCTGCAGGCAGAATTGCAAAGCATTCACTACCAGGAGACCAAATTATTTGCTGTGCAATAACAGGTGACCTGTCATGCATCAGACCAAGAACAAATTACAATCCGGAGCATTAACAGTCCATGAAAATCAAGAGCATTCATTTAGTTAGATCTCCAAGTTCCAATAAAACACCATATTGCTCAAATCTTATTGAACATTTCTTCACCAACTTTTATTTTCTCTTCAGTAGTTGAAATGTTTTCATAGAATTGTGTTTTATTACTTTCAAATGATTATGTTGCCTTTGATATCAATGTGTCTTTTCTCTTCCTTTTCCATTTTAGAGCCAACCACAACTACTACTACACCTACAACCACTCCCACCACAAGCAGCACAACAACAGGTATAATTTTGCATCAACTGTATGCCTTGTTCATCTTCCCAGACTACATATTTAAGAAAATACTGATGCAGGGTCTCAATCCCAAACGTCACCTATCCCTTTTCCACAGAAATGATGTCTCACCCGCTGGGTTACTCCAGCATTACTCCAGCATTCCAAAAGACATTCCAATAGTTATTCCAAAAGTTATTCCTAAGGACAATTGTTCAAAAAAATTGTCTTGTTACCATGTATTCCTCTGCTATTATTCAAAGTTCTAGTTTTGACTGTCACCCCCAAATTAAAACCATTTAATGTTGTATTGTCTGTGATATCTCATCCCGCTAAAAGTTCTGACTCATGTAATTTACATGCAATTTAATTTTCAGCCATGTGTAAAGAATATCACTACTAAATAAATTCATTACATTACCATTACATCACAAATGTAGATTGAAACCTGCAGGCAGAATTGCAGAACATTCACTACCAGAAAACCAAATTATTTGCTGTGGAATAACAGGTGACCTGTCATGCATAAGACCAAAAATAAATTACAATCCATAGCACTTTCCTGACGGTCATTAGCATGAATTTAGTTAGATCTCCAAGTTCTAATAAACCTGCATATTGTTCAAAACCTATTGAGCAATTCTTCACCAAATTTAAATATATTCAGAATTTTAAATGCTTTGTCATAGAATAAAGAGTTGTTTTACTTTCAAAGAATTGTGTTGCCTTTAACATCAATGTGTCTTTTCTCTTAGAGCCAACCACAACTATTACTGCACCTATAACCACTGTCATGACAAGCAGCAACACAACAGGTATTTGCATCAACTGTATCCCTTGTTCATCTTCCCAGAGTGATATTTACTAACTACGCAAGTACAAAACTACAGACGATGCTTGATCAGGGCACCCACAATTTTTCTAAACATGGCAAAACATGATCAAAGCACTTGATCTCATGCCCTCCATCAATCACCCATTTCACACCAATTTAATGCAGATAAACGTGAGGTGTTGCTTTTTGGGAAGTCTAACATGTGCAGGGCCTACACAGTGAATGATGTTCTCTGGGGAGTTTTGTGGAGCAGAGGGATCTAGGAGTGCAGGTAGATCGGGTGGTCAAAACGTCATTTTGGCACCTTGGCCTTCATTAGCCAGAGTATTGAGTATAGAAGTTGGGAGGTCATGTTGTAGTTATATCAGACATTGATGAGGCAACATTTAGAGTATTGTGTTCTGTTCTGGGCACCATGTTATAGGAAAGATGTTGTCAAGATGTAAAGGGTACAGAGAAGATTTACAAGGATGTTACCAGGACCAGAGGGTCTGAGCCAGCAGGTTCCATTCAGACAACCATATGCTGAATGCCTCTCCAATCACAAGCATTTCTTAAACTTATTGACCCCTTGTATAGAGATTTGGTGGAATTCTTAAGGTTTTAAGAAGTTTGTTCAGCATCTTATTGGAAGGTCTTGTTTAGTAAAGTTCTATGTCTTACTATTGTTTCCTCCTCTTTATTAACCATTCCGAACATATTATGGAGAGAACATTTGTCCTAAGATAGACACAAATTGCTGGCGTCAGTCAGTCTGGCCTATCCCGCTGAGTTACTCTAGGGAGAAAGAATGGGTGACGTTTCGGGTCGTGTCCCTTCTTCATATGAATTCTATTTGGTTGGCAAGTTACTTGCCTCAACTACTGCCGTGGCTTTTATTTGGTCACTTCTCCAGCATTTATCTAATATGTGATATCTCAACTCGGTTTTGACTATGCAGTATCAGGTCACATTGGCACTGCTTTCCAGCAGATCAGTCCAAAACACTTGTCTCACTCAAGGCTCCGTTGACATATTCTTTCATCATTAGCAATTCCAAATTCAAATGTTCAAGGAAAAAAAACACCAAATCAATATAAAATGTTCAACCCTTTTTCTGATGCCAAGATATTGCCTGTTTTGAATTGTGGCTTTTAATTCTTCAATAAGTATATACCTTTTCACATGACATGACATAGTGAGGCATTGTTATGCCACTATACAGCATAGGTGATACTTCACTACACAGAGGTATTGCCTGGGATTGACCCAAAGGTAATTTCAGAGTGTGCCTGAAAGAATCACCATGCACAGAGGTGCAGCGGTAGTGCTGCTGCCTTACAGCGCTTGCAGTGCCGGACGTTTGGGATTGATCCCGACTACGGGTGCTGTCTGCACAGAGTTTGAACATTCTCCCCATGACCACATAGGTTTTCTCAGAGATATTCGGTTTCCTCCCACACTCCAAAGACTTACAGATTTGTAGTTTTGGTTTGGCTTTTTAGAGCTTGGTGTAAGTGTAAATTGTCCCTAGTGTGTCTAGTATAGCATTAATGTGCGGGGATCGCTGGTCGGTGTGGACTCGGTGGGCTGAAACCCCTGTTTCCGTGCTGTACCTCTAAACTAAACTAAATCGTGCAGACAGTGAAAGCTACAATTGAAACACTGAACCATATAATATGAATTCCAGATTGATCTATGTTACTCCCTAGAGCACAATGTGAACATTTAATTTACTACCCAGCAATAAAGCAAATGGCAATAATGAAAAACTAAAGGAATTACATTTTCTGTTCTGTTCTTTCAGTTTTAGAGGCATGTCGTAATGAAGACGATCCATGTCAGCATTTTTGCAGAGAAGATAGGTTTGGAAACATCAAAGGCTTTGAATGTCAATGTGCCGGCGGCTTTCGATTAAGTTCCAATGGTTATGATTGCATAGGTGAGAGGAAAGACACTGCTTTTCCTTCTTATTTATCAATTTTATTGGAATTATGTATTGTGCTATTTTACACTATTGCACTTCACATTTGCATTTTCCATGCCACAAGAATTGAAGAATACCTTCAGTATAATTCATTTAGCATTTTTAATTGCAATGATAAATATCATTGCACAATAGATCTGATTTTAGCATTGTGTTGTCAGTATAAATCTGATTAATATATTAGATATTTTTTGATTCAATGTTTTTGGGTGAATTCAATGTTAACATTCTCATTGTGATGCTGTGTACCTGTTTTTCCTTTTCTCTATTTCCCACTTCTCTTACATTCAGCACTGTATGGTTAAGCATACTTTAACTTTAACAAGCAATAGGTTATGCTTGATCATTGTTTTTGCCAATTTGCATTCAAATTATTAGCTGCAGTGGGGAAACTCAATACTTCTCTAAGCAAATCTCAAGATTCAATGCCTCTAAAATTCTAGGAATTAAAGGTGGTATCTGACACATTGTGGTACAGTGACACACTGAAGGAGAGGTCTTAAAAAAAACTCTGATACTTACGATTTCTCTCCTTTAGAACCATTCTGAGAGGATCCCTTCATAGGTGATCTGCAATAATGCTTTTGTGCTCAAAGCAGTGTAAAAATAGTAGCATAGTAAGGGGAGCTATGATAAGTACTAGCACTTAACATTCATTCACCAACAACATGCTTATCTAGAGAAACCGCTCTAAAATATAGCAGAATATAAATGTGTTTATTGGAACAGTAGTTTTAACAGATTACCATGTTTTCTATTTCACTCCAAACAACTCAAGCTGTGAACTTGTACCACTTCATACATGATAACATGGGTTACGTTGTTGTTTACTTCCATCTTATGGAGGTTGATTGAGTCATACTTTCCCAAACTGTTACTGACAATGTTCTCACTGGAAGAATTCCCACCATGACCACAATCGTCGATTTCAGAAGGAAAATTCAGCCCAGTCACACTCCACTTTGCATCAACAACTCAGCAGTGGAGCAGGTGAAAAGCATCAAGTTCCTGGAGGTGCATATAACGGACACCTTAACCTGGTCCACAAACATTACATCTCGGGCACAGCAGCGGTTGTACTTCCTCCGCAGGTTGAGAAGTTTACACCTCCACCCTCCCATCCTCGCCACTTTCTACAGAAGCACAATTGAGTCGGTCATGACCAGCTGCATCTCTACGTGGTGCGGCAGCTGTACAGCTGCGGACTGGAAGTGCCTTCAGAGAGTGGTGAGGACAGCGGAAACAATCTTTGGGACTTCTCTTCCTTCCATCATGGACATGGGGTACAAGCGCTGTCTGATTAGAGCTAAGGGCATTACCAGAGCCCCCACACACCCACAATTTGGACTGTTCATACTGCTTAACTCTGGGAGGAGGTACCGCAGCATGAAGAGCGGGACAACCAGGTTCTGCAACAGCTTCATCCCCCAGGCCATAAGATTACTGAACAATCAAAAAAACCGAGGCTAGAACTTTTTAAATATCGACACTTTTTAAAAATTTTTTTTATATATATTTATTTTACAGAACCATGCGCATGAGGCATTTTTATGGACGCACCTAGAACTTTTAGGAGAGTAAAATGCAACAAAATTTCGTTCAAGGTGCACTGTGTCTAGGTGTATATCTGAATGACAATAAAGTTTTCATTCATTCATTCATACGTTCATTCATACATGCATTCATTCATTCATCATATACAATGTGCCTCTGTCTCTGTCCCATCCAGTTAATATTTTCCCATTTGTATCCCCATTAACACACTTCATGCATCTCTTGTCCTTCAAATCTGTTAAGGTTTCTACACTTTTGGTCCCACCTGGCGCACTTTCATCTGACATTGAATTCTTCTAAATCCCATTCCCTCACTAGGGTGGCCTGAAAATCTTCTACTTCCTTGAATAAATACAAACTGGGCCCCTGGTAACTACAATCAATTTAATTTGAATTTGATCGGAAGATGAACGAAAAACAATCTGCTGGAGGAATTCAGCAGGTCAATCACCATCTGTGGAGGGAAATGGACAGTCAATGCTGCAGATCTACCCTCCATAGATGCTGCTCTACCTGCTGTGTTCCTCCAGCAGATTGGTTGTTGCTTCAGATCCCAGCATCTGCAGTCTCTTGTGTATCAAGATGAACACCTTTGCGTTCACCTCAATTTTCATCCTGTCATCCCTATCTATGCTTCTCATCAGTTTATGTGGTTCTGTCAGGTTTTGATTAAGCATTGTAACATAAATGTCCAACTAATTTTAGTTAAACAGCTTGAACGGTTAAGTTTGGCACATAAGCAAAACGTCCTTCTGAGGTCAAGGAGCGTATCCGTATTATCAAACAGCACATGTTATTAACCATACTGGCTTCATACCATACTGACTAATGATGATAATATCTAAAGTTTTTTGTAATAAGGGAAGGGAAAGGAAGCAAGGGTAGCAAGGGAAAAATAGGTTGAAAATTCACATTTACTTTTTTTTTCTCATTCCGATTGTGTTAATGGTTTTACTGACTGATTATGTTTAGATGGTAAGCTTAATGTGATTTGACATCAACAAAATAAGCTTTGTGTAGAAAGGAACGGCAGATACTGGTTTACACCTAAGATAGACACAAAATGCCGGAGTAACTCTTTGGAGAGAAGGAATGGTGACGTTTCGGGTCGAGACCCTTCTTCAGACTACTTGGATGGGGGAAGGATGAGGAGAGAGGGAAAGCAAGGATCACTTGAGAAAAATCAATATTCATACTGCTGGGTTGTAAGCTGCCCAAGCAAAATATGAGGTGCTATTGTACATGCAGTAAACTTGTTTGTTTTTGTTTTAACTTTTATAAAGATTTTAACTACCTAATCCCATTCCACAAATCACTCTTTTCTATACTGATTGTTTCACCTCTAGCAAAAAACCCCCCAAACAGAAATGGTCATAATAACCGTAAAGGGCCTCTCCAACTTTGTGATGGATTCAGTCAGTGTAGACTGAACTCTCCTCTCCCCTCCACCTCCCCTTCCCCCCTCCCGCTCCAGCCCTCCTTCTCTACTCCCCCTAACCCTTCTCACCTCCCCTCTCCCCCTCTTCCCTTCCCCCCTCTTCCTCCCTTCTCCCCGCTCCACTATTCTCCTCCTTCTCTACTCCCCTCTCCCCTCACATCCCCTTCTCCCCCTCTCCCTCCCTTCTCCCATTCTCCAACCCCGCCCCCCTCCCCACTTTCCCCAAGAAGGGAGGAAGAGGGGGGAAGGGAAGAAGTGGGTAGCGGGTAGGAGAGAAGGGTAGAGGGGGAGAGGGTAGGGGGGGGTTGGAGAAGGAGGGATGTGGGCGGGAGAGGGGGTGGAGGGGTGAGGGGAGTTCAGTCTACACTCACTGAATCCATCCCTGTGAAAAGTTAAAGAGATGGTGATTGGATCTGGAAGCGGACCGATACACCTATAAATAAAACTGAATGACTCGAACATCTTTTCATTTACACAATTGATTTTATTATATTAATTTTAATATATTAATGTCAAAGCCCCAACCCTAACCCTAACCCTAACTGGGCGTCACCCACAGGACAGCATACGTCAGCGTGTGACAGGGGGCATGACATAATGAGACACCCAAATGTCGCCCCTGGATTTTGAACATTCCAAAATCCTGGGGCGACAGGGAGACACCGCGCGTCACATGCGTGTCACTGCGCATCACTATATGCGTCACAACATATCACGCCCCGACCACAACGTAACAACCTCTTTCCAGGCTGTCACCAAAAATGACGTCCAAGTGGGACAGGCCCTTTACACTTCATTTACAGGAAGTTTAAAAATGATATTCCCACTAAATCAACATTATTTTTCATGAAAAATGAAGAGGAAATTCTATGATGTTTTTATATCAGTTTGACTTTCAGGCATACATGTTGTTCACATAAAAAATGGACTTCCTATTTACAAACCATGTTATTGTGGATTCATTTTAACAACATATGCAAGTCAGATTTTTTTTTTTTTGAATAGCATTGAACCAAATGGATATTAATTCTGACTATCATTTTACAGACATAGATGAATGTTCATCTAACCCATGTATGAATGGAATATGTTCAAATATACTAGGAAGTTACCAATGCGAATGCCGAAGTGGATTCACAGGGACGCACTGTGAAATTGGTAGGCAATACATTCTCAATTCTACCATTTTTGTAAAGCTTGAAAAAAATCATTAATCTACAATGCAGGACACTGTCTTATTACAACCGTAATCAGATTTTAAACCTCTATCTGCCAAATTATCTGTACCCAAGATGACACAACAAATATTTAAATTTGTGGAAAGATCTGAGTAACTTAATCATGCATGTTTGGTTTATTGGGGGTCGCTTACTTTTTGGTAGAAGAAACAAATAATTTTGAATATTTTTCATTTTATTTCTCTTTACTTCTCAGATATTGATAACTGTATCAGCCAACCATGTCTGAATGGAGCGACCTGCATCGATCAGCGAGATGGCATTCAATGCATCTGTTTACCTGGATATAACAATCGATATTGTCAAAGTGGTGGGAATATATTTATTTACAGTACAATTTATTAAGGAAACAATTCATTGTTAGATAGCGTGCAAAGAATACTCATAAAATATATTATTAGCTTCATAAACAATATTCCCAATGACACCTATAAATGCTGCAAATTTTATTTGACCTTTGCATGATCTTATTGCCCTTCTCTATACTTCTGCAGAATATTTATAACGTGTCTCCTAAAAGATCTTTCACCAATTCCAACATGACCTGTCATCTGATTTTGTTGCTATTAACTCAAACCATGATGTTGTGGCGGTTCCTGGGAAGTAGGTTATTCCCTGGTTCACTCCCCTCGGCAGTTAATGGACTGGTCCGGGGGCTGGGCTGAGTACGAGTATGAGAGCAGGGGCTCCTAGTGACAGTTGGTCTTCAGTCTCACACTGAAGCAGAGAATAGTGTGCTGCACTAATTAAAACCTTTACAGAATTCACCTGGCTCCTCACCTTCATTCCGGGCTTTCCACGCACCCGCTACACTGGTGACCCTCGACATTTCATCGCAAGTCGCGATGGACCTGAATATGCTTCAGGACACACAACCCGGTCAACCGCCCTTGGACCAGGCCGGCCACGCTGATCTCTACGCCGTCACGCTGAAGCTGCCTACTCTGTGGACCGACAAGCCCGAAATCTGGTTTGACCATGCCGAGACGCAGTATGCATAGCGGGGCGTGATGGCAGATACCACTAAGTACTATTATATTATCAGCGCCATCGACCAGGCCTCTGCACAACGGGTTAAGCATTTTCTCTGCCACCCCCTGGTGGCTAAAAGGTAGGAGACCCTTAAGGCCATACTCGTTCATAAGTTTGGCCTCAGCGAGCCGAGCGGGCAACCCAAAACCTGCGGATGACTGGCCTGGGTGACTGCAGGCCCTCGGCCCTGCTGGGCGATATGCTGGTCCTTATGGGCGACCATGATCCCTGTTTTGTTTTCAAGCATGCCTACCTGCAGCAGCTCCCATTGGGCATCCGCCTGCAGCTTACCAGCGACCCTTTCACCGACAGTGAGTCGATCAACTTTTGATGGCCCGTCAACAGGCCCTTGATGCATTGGAGATCATCCGTCAGCGCCGGGAACCGCACAACAGGTTGGGGCTTCAATCGACTGCATCTCCGCCGCACCTAAACGCCCTCCGCGGTGGGATCCGGCCAAGGTAGACACAGTGCGCCAGTTTCCACAAATGGCCACCATGAGGGGCCTCCAGGAATTCGTCGGAATGGTGGCCTTCTACCACCGTTTTCTATCGTCTGCGGCCAGGATCATGCGCCCGCTGTTTCACCTCATGGCGGGCAAACGAAAGGAGGTCGAATGGAATGACGAAGCGGTGGCGGCGTTCCACCAGGCCAAGGAGGCCCTGGCTAGGGTCATGATGCTCGTGCACCCACGGGCGGATGCACCAATCGGGCTGACAGTCGACGCATCCGAGGTAGTGGTTGGAGCGATGCTAGAGCAGCTGATCGACGGGCGTTGGCGGTCTCTGGCCTTCTTTAGCAGGCACCTCAGCAACGCACAGCGGTACTACAGTGCCTTCGACCGCAAGCTCCTCGCCCTTTACCTTAGCGTGCGACACTTCCGTTATTTTTTGGAAGGGCGGACATTTATGCTCACACGGACCACAAGCCCCTCACCTTTGCGTTCGCCAAGGTTTCCGACCGGTGGTACGCTCGTCAGCAGTGGAAGTTGGTGTTCATCTCGCAATACACTGCCTCCATTAGTTTCATCGAGGGCAAAGACAACAGAGTAGCCAACGCCTTGCCTTGTCCCGCAGTCAACGCCGTTTTGCAGGTGTCCGATGGCATTGACTATTCATCCCTGGCTGCTGCCAGGCTGACGGATGAGGAGATGTCCGCATATCATGCCACAGTTTCGGGCCTGTGGTTGGAGGACAAGCAGGTTGGACATTGGGCGCGCACCTGCATCCTGTGCTAAACTGCCTGGTACAGCGGCATGTGAGGGCACCGGTCCATGGGTTCCGCGTCCCATGCCAGCGGTTTGACCATATCCACGTGGACATCATGCGGCTTCACCCACCTCCTGACCGTGGTCGACCGTGTCACGTGGTGGCCGGAAGCGGTTCCATTGGCAGACACCTCTGTGGCCACTTGTGCCCGTGCTTTGGCGGCACGCCGGTTTGCCCAATTCTGGCAATTACGTCCGACCGGGGGCCTCAGTTGACATCTGAACTGTGGTCGGCCATGACCCGCCTCCTCGGGGTTAACCTGGACCACACCACAGCGTATCATCCGCAGGCAAACGGCCTGGTGGAGCGTTTCCACTGGCAACTCAAGGATGCCCTGAAGGCTTGGCTCAAGGAGCCGGACTGGGTCGATGCATTGCCGTGGGTTTTGCTGGGTGTCCGCACCGCGCCCAATGAGTCCTTGTCCGCTTCCTCAACTGAGTTGGTGTATGGGGCCCCGCTGACAGTGCCCAGTAAGTTCATACCATCAGCACAGGGCCAGGCAGAGCAGCCATCAGCCGCCCTGCAATGGCTTCGAGACACGGTGGGCAAGCTGGCACCAGTGCCGACGTCACACCACAGTTCGTGTAGGCTGCACATTCCTTCCACTCTCCAGGACTGCCTGTTTGTTTTCCAGCGTCGGTTCTCGAGCGTGGCCCTTCCACATTCGTTTTGGACATGGGGGGGTCATTGTGAGACGGTCTCATTTACGCGGCTGAATCCGGCACATGTTGACATCAGCCAGCCAGTGCTACTTGCCCGGCCTCGCGTCGGGGTCATCCTCCGGTCCGGCCCTTTCCCCAATCGCCCACGCCTCCACCTTCACCTGGCAGTGTGTCTCTGGTTCCTGCGCCTGCCGTGGTGCACACACGGGCTGGTCGTACCGTACATCCCCCTGTCCGTTTCGTGCCTCCGGGTGTTGGGGAGGGGTGGTGTCCTGTGGCGGTTCATTGGAAGTAGGCTACTCCCTGCTTCACTCCCCTCAGCACTTAATGGACTGGTCAGGGGGCGGGGCCCAGCTACGAGTATAAGAGCAGGGGCAGTTGGTGTGACAATTGGATTGGCAGTGGGTCTTCAGACTGAAGCAGAGAATAGTGTGCTGTACTAATTCAAGCCTTTACAGAATACACCTGGCTCCTCGCCTTCATTCCGGGCTTTCCATGCACCCGCTACAGATTGCTGTTTGGTACACTCAAATAATTAGCTGCAGTGGCAAACTCGATACTCCTGTAAGCAGAGCTCACAACTCATTGCCTCTAAAATTCAAGGAATTATGTTATATAAGTATGTTATATCCATTGTCCTCAAGCATTTGTGTCTACCTTCGATTTCTCCAGCATCTGCAGTTCTTAAACACGAGTTATATCCAATGTTCACTGAAGGAGAGGACTTCTTAAAAAACGATGGTATCCAAGATTTCTCTCCTTTAGGACCATTCTGAGAATATCCCTTCATACTTGATCTGCTTTTGTGCTTGAAGCAGTGTAAATATGGTAGCACAATAAGGGGAGCTATGATGAGTGCGGGCATTTAACATTCACTCACCGATAACTTGTTGCTCCTCGTGAGAAAGTTCTCCAAAATAGCATTAATTATAAACATGTACATTGGAACAGTGATCTGTTTAAATATCTTTTTTTAATTGAATAAATATTGTGCAATTCATTAATAAATTGCACTTAAATGAAAACTAATTTAAGACGAGTCTGCACCGACCAGCGATCCCCGCACACTAACACTATCCTACACACACCAGCGACAATTTTACATGTATACCAAGCCAATTAACCTACAAACATGTATGTCTTTGGACTGTGGGAGGAAACGGAAGATCTCATAAAAAACCCGCGCAGGTCATGGGAAGAATGTACAAACTCCGAACAGCCAAGCACCCGTAGTCAGGATAGAACCCTGTTCTCTGGCGCTGGAGGGCAGTAGATCTACTACTGTGCCACCATGTCGCACGGTGAATTGCAAAAGATACATACGGTATACTTCCTTCAATGATTGGGGCAATGACTATAAGAGACTTGAACACATGTTGCTACTTCATAAAACTTCGGTCAGGCCAAATTTGGACTATGGGGTTCTGTTCACCCCATTAGAGAAGGGATGTGGAGGCTTTGAAGATCATGCAGAAGTGGTTTACCAAGTTACTCCCTCGATGAGAGAATATTAGTAATAAGGATAGATTGGACAAATATGGACTGTTCTCTCTGTAGCGTTGAAGGCTGAGGGGAGACATGATCAAAGTAAATCAAATTATGAGGCTTAGATTGGGTGGACAGTCAGAATCTTTTGACACCGTCAAAGAGAGAAGGCATGGATTTGAGGTAAAAGGAGAAAAGTTAAAATGTGCGGGGGAAGGTTTTTTTACTCCAAGTTGCAGGCACATGGATCTTACAGCTGTGGGTGGTGGTGAAAGCTGGTGTAATAGTGGCATTAAAGAGGCTTTTAGATAGAGGGATAAATTTGCAGGGAATGGAGAAATATAGATCACGCACGGGGAGGGGGGATTAGATTAATTGGCATCATGTTTGACAGACATCATGGGCTGAAGGACCTGTTCCTGTGCTATTTTGTTCTATGGACTACCGTATATAATGTATTGATCAGAACTGCACAGAACTTCATTATTCTAATGCTTTTTCACATTTACATCTCATCCTGATCCATCATTTATTTTGTCTGTTCCTCCCCTCTTCTCAATCTGCCTTCATATCTTTTACTCTTTAATGACTTCTGCTTCTTGAGTTCACACAAGCCTTTCATTTAGGCTTCCTCACCCTCTTCACAATATCTCTGTATCCTTAAAACTGCAACATCTTTTTACTGTTACAAGTTTTGTTGTAAAGTCTAGGCCTTGAAACGTCAACAGTCTCTTTCTCTCTCTCTCGCTATTCACATCTGACTATCCAATACTTATATTTACAATACAAATCTTGTTTGCAGCAGCTTCTAAGGTGGATTGGCTTCTTTACTTTCTTGAATATGAATTTCAGTATGACCATTATCAATAACATTAAAGCAAATGCCTTTCCGATTTTAATTAATGCTGATCTCAGGAACAAGAATGGAACACATCTGAATGTTTCCAACATTTTCCACATGTAGAAGTATATATCAGATATCGCAGATACTGACAATCTGAAATTAAAACAGAAATTCTGTAAACAATCAGCCAGATCAGCAACTGTAGCTACTGTGGTGTGAAAATCAATGTATCAGGTTAATGACCTTCCATAAAAACTGATGGAAGGGTGGGATAGTGCAAGGTAATAAATATGCAGATTATTGCAAAACAAGAAATTAAAAGAGAATGTAAACAAATGCTTAGGTTTAAGTTTATTAATTTCACATATACCCAGATAGTGAAAGGCTTCATTTTGCATGCTATCGAAACAGATCAGATATATCTTACATAGAATCAAGCAATCCAAACTCAAACTCAATAGATCACAGCAAAGAGGAAAATGCAGTGTGCAGAATGAATTTATCAAATGTAAATCTACTTGGTATACAATTGCTGACTAAAATAATTTGCCTTGTTAATTTAACAAATCCTTTTCTATATTTCAATTACCCGAATAACATTTTTTTTTCTATTTTCAAACAGTAATTAGTAAATGTGCTAGCGATCCATGCCAAAATGATGGTTCCTGCCAGGACCGATTTAACAACTATATATGCATATGTCCTGATAATTGGAAAGGTCAAGATTGCACAACAGGTTTGTTTGAATAAATATTATACTTTATTTACATAAATCAGATTTATTATTATTTAAACATAAATACAATGAAAATAATGCTCACAGAAATCACAATGAAAACATAGTCAAGGATTCAGAGAGAGTGATACAGCATGGAAATTAGCCCTTCCTTGTCCTCTATTAACCATCCATTTACATGAACTCTACACTTTCATTCTCCCCTCATTATCATTAACAATCCCCTCTTACTACAACTTACATACACACTAGGGATAACACGCAATGGTAATTTTAACCTACCAACCCATACATTTTTGGAACGTTGGAGGAAACCGGAGCACCTGGAGGAAACCCACGTAGTCTCAGGGAAAACGAGCAAGTTCAAAGCAAATTTGAAATTTGAACCCAGACCTCTGACACTGAGGCAGCAGGTCTATCAACTGCATCACTGTGCCTGCTACCCAAAGCAAAATATAACAACAGCTTTGATATTTCTTAAAGCAATCAGTTGTACATATATTCACTACTACTTATCATTATTGAACACATTTAAAGTGGAATTACTGAAGAGCTAATCCATTGTTAGGAATATATACAGGTATACCAGAAAAATGTTTTGGATCCCACTCCACCAATGTAAGTGCAATACTGAAAACTTCTTTTCACTTTCAAATGATGGACATGGTCATTGGTATAACAGGGGCTGTTATTGATGTCTTAAAAAGCACATCCTTGGCAGCTGGCTTAGCTATAACTAATCAGCCCTCCCAAGTACAAACAAATCTCTGCAGAGGACAAACTGTT
Organism: Leucoraja erinaceus; assembly: GCF_028641065.1. Lineage (NCBI taxonomy): Eukaryota > Metazoa > Chordata > Chondrichthyes > Rajiformes > Rajidae > Leucoraja > Leucoraja erinaceus. The sequence continues at coordinate 7,857,508 of NC_073390.1, forward strand.
CAATGTATAAAATAATTCATATTCCACCATTATATGAAGCCACTCCAATAAGAGATTAACTCTCTCCACGGTCTATTAATTTATTTTAGTGAATATTTCTGGGACTAAAAGGCTCAAATATACTTATGTTCAGAATTATTTGGTGTAGGTTAATCTTGCTTGCATTGTGCAAAGCTTGAATTCCACCTTCATGTCAGAAACAGGTCGAAGATCAAGATCCAGATCCAGAATCAGAAATTTAAATTTGGCAAATTTGAGATGGAAATGAGGAGAAATAGAAATGTGTCCTCTGTATCTATTGCAACATATCTCTATCAGACATTTTGTGATCAAGGTTCAATGATCTGGACTATGAATCTATGAATTAATAAGGCATCTTTTAACTGAAGAAAAAGACAAGCGAGAAATATTGTCATATTTATTTATCAGAGAAACAAAGACAAAGATTTGTTTCCCGGGAGAGAAGGCTGTAGGTGACCTGATTCAGATAAACAAAGCTCTGAAGAGCTTGGATAGTGTAAGCAGTGAGAAACATTTCCCATTAGGGTGGGTGTCTATAAATAAAGTGCATCAGTAAAAGTATGGTTAAGAGATTTTGAAGGGACTTAAAGAAGATTTTTTTACCAAGAGGATGTGAAAACTGGAGTGCACTTCCTGAAGGAATAGTGCAGTATGTAGATGAGAAGGTTAGAGACATCGGGTTGAGTGCTGGGAAATGGGATTCGTTTAGATAGGTAATTATTGGCTGACATGGAAACTATGGGCCAGTGGGTGAATTCCATACAGTGTGGGATTGGGACTCTAAGGGGAGATCGCTTCATATAATTCTCACTCATGCATCATTTGTGTTCTAGTCACAAATAATAATGCAGAATATGGAGAGCTCATAAACTGCAATGCTAGAAAATAGAATGCTATTTATTGTCATTCAAACCTAGGTTTGAACGAAATATAATTTCTACAATTTTTTACATTACAAAACAATCCAAGACCCACACTTAACACAGTTTACATAAACATCCATCACAGTGAGACTCCAACATCTCCTCACTGTGATGGAAGGCAAAGTATCTCTTCCCTTTGTTCCTTCTCCCGTGGTCCAGCAGTCCAACTGCAGTGTTGAGGCGAACTGGGGCTCCGATGTTAAAGCCCCCGGCGGGCGATGGTAAGTCCAGAGGCCGTTTAAGCCATGCCGGGCGATGTTAGGCCCCGGCTCCATGTCCTTTAAACCCCGCGATTCCAGGGGGAGAAGTCGCCGTTGTGGAGCTCGGAAAAGTGGTCTCCCACCAGGGACCTGCGAGCTCCCGATGTTCCTGTCCACCGGGTCTGCGGCCGGTGCCTCCGAACTCCAAAGTCGGGTCGCAGCTGCCCGCCACCACAGCTCTTCCCACTCTGAAGTTGGCCAGCTCCGCTATCTCAGTTCCGCAGGCTCTGCAACTGGGGCCCCCAGGTTAGTCCTGGCCAGAGGTCGCCACCGGCTCCACGATGTTAGGCCCAACGACATCCGAGACCCGACAGGGAATAATCAGGTCCCCGCACAGGGAAGAGATTTAAAATGGTTTCCCCCACAGACCCCCACCACCCTCCAGATATACACAGCTAAAAAAATATATAAAAACTAACTCAAGACACACATTTAACAAGACAAAAGTAAAAAAAGACAGACGACTGTAGTCGAGCCACTGCCGTTAGGCACCGCCACTCCCACGAGAATAATTTATTTTTAACATTTCTATCCTAAAAGCAGCGTTCCATAACTGTGGACGAGTTTTATTGCTTTGACATATTGCAAGTATTTCTCTGAATTTTTAATCTCTCATCTTAAGAATGGTTGTAATATAGAGCATAACTTTTCAAATCATACTTTTTGAAACATTATTAATTCATAAATGAAGCATCTAAATCAAATTATTTATCATAACATTTTTACATTTTTAAACATAATTATTTCTAATTCAGATGTGGATGAGTGTGCCATAAATACTCACAACTGTGATCGGCGTGCTGGAATCTGTACAAATACATTTGGATTGTTCATATGCTCCTGCAGGGAAGGGTACGAAGGTGATGGATTAATTTGCAGAGGTACAGTTTCATTGCAATATTAATACAATTATTGGAACAATGTATTCAGGGCTTTGTTTTATGATTACAAATCTTTGTCGATAAATTGTAATTTTTATATACTAATACAATATTAATTTTTTTGAACCTTTGGTGCTGCTTTTCAACCAGAAAGTTGGGATTCTGTGGAATTCTCTGCCACAAAAGGCAGTGGAGGCCAATTCATTGATGTTTTCAAAAGAGAGTTAGATGTAGCTCTTCGGTCTAACTGAATCAAGGGATATGGGGAGAAAGCAGGAACAGGGTACTGACTTTGGATGATCTGCCATGATCATATTGAATGGCGGTGCTGCCTCGAAGGGCTGAATGGCCCACTCCTGCACCTATTTTCTGTGTCTATGCTGATTTGAAATTGAAATTTAAAGTGCCAAATAGCACCCTAAACATTATGGCCAAATGAAAAAGTAAATAAAAGTTCTGATTAAATAATGAAGTTAATTAATATGTGTAACTTTTATTATTTTTTTTTAATTTTGATATTTCATTGGTTTAGTAGAACTTCTGCCATAATTTATGAATAAACACTGTGCCCTTTTTATCGGCATATATTGATTATGATTATCCTTAACATAACAATGCATTTAAAAATGCTGGCTATATAATGATTAACTCACAGATCATTTATGAAATATTAGAATTGTAACTCGAGCCAATTCTGGGTATGCCTGCAGGAAATTTTTAATTTGAAGTACATGATGCAAAATGCATTATGTGCATGAGTCTTTTGATTAATAGTTTCTTTACTGTTGAAGAAAAACAATAAGGTATGCATCTGACCTTATACTCCGACTCGTACACTCTAATCTTCGACAAAATCCAACATACCTCTTAAGGACCTGTCCTACTTTCACGACCTAATTCATGACCTCTGCTGAGATTGCCCTTGACTCTTACTCACAGCATGGTCGTCACGAGGTTGTAGGAGGTCATAGCAGGCCGTGATGCGAGTCGTAGGTACTCGTGGTATCAAGTTGGGGCGTTTTATCTAGCATGTTGAAAAATGTCCACAAGTAAATAAGGTTGTGAATTAGGTTGTGAAAGTGGGACAGGCCCTTAAAACGTTAGAAAACTCCTCATGCCTCGGTTAAACATCACATGGTCGAAGAGTAAACCTTCCCCATGCAAGTTCAAAATTAAACCAACATAACAACGGGCAGTCTAAAATTTAAAGGCACATGCCATAATTAATGACACACAAAATAAGCCAAATGGCCATTAAAGTGTGAAGGCCTGCTCCTATGTTTAAAGCCAACACTTTTGCCAAGTCAGTAATTGTGCTGCTATGCACACCAATTGTGCATTGCACATAATCAACATCATTGCGGCAAACTGAGAGGCTGTAATGCATTACCAGCTCAGTTCAGTTCTGAAGATGTGTCTCGATCTGAAACATCGCCTATTCATTTTCTTCAGAGCAGCTGGCTGACCCGCTGAGTTACTCCAGCATTTTGCGTCTATCTTCGGTTTAAATCAGCATCTGCAGTTCCTTCCTACATCAGTTTAGTTTAGTTCAGTTCAGTTTAGTTTAAAGAATATTCCAGAGAGTTCCAGAGATTCACCACTCTCTGTGTGAAAAATGTTTAATCATCTTGGTCCTAAAGGATTTCCCCTTAAACTGTAACCACTTGTCCTGGATTTCCCCAACATTGGGAACAATCTTCCTGCATCTAGCCTGTCCAACCCCTTAAGAATTTTGTAAGTTTCTATAAGATCCCAACTCAATCTTCTAAATTCTAGCGAGTACAAGCTGAATCTATCCAGTCTTTCTTCATATGAAAGGCCTGACATCCCAGGAATCAGTCTGGTGAACCTTCTCTGTACTCCCTCTCTGGCAAGAATGTCTTTCCTCAGATTTGGAGACCAAAACTGTACACAATACTCCAGGTGTGGCCTCACCAATACCCTGTACAACTGCAGTAGAACATCCCTGCTCCTATACTCAATTCCTTTTGCTATGAATGCTAACATACCATTCGCTTTCCTCACTGCCTGCTGCACCTGCATGCCTACTTTCAATGACTGGTGTACCATGACACCCAGGTCTCATTGCATCTCCCCTTTTCCTAATCGGCCACCATTCAGATAATAGTCTACTTTCCTGTTTTTGCCACCAAAGTGGATAACCTCACATTTATCCACATTATACTGCATCTGCCATGCATTTGCCCACTCACCCAGCCTATCCAAGTCACTTAGCATCCTCCTCACAGCTAACACTGCCCCCAGCTTCGTGTCATCCGCAAACTTGGAGATGTTGCATTCAATTCCCTCGTCCAAATCATTAATATATATTGTAAATAGCTGGGGTCCCAGCACTGAGCCTTGCAGTGCCCCACTAGTCACTGCCTGCCATTCTAAAAAGGACCCGTTTACTCCTACTCTTTGCTTCTTGTTTGCCAGCTAGTTCTCTATCCACATCAATACTGAACCCCCAATACCGTGTGCTTTAAGTTTGTATACTAATCGCTTATGTGGGACCTTGTCGAAAGCCTTCTGAAAGTCCAGATATAACACATCCACTGATTCTCCCCTATCCACTCAACCAGTTACATCCTCAAAAATTCAATAAGATTCGTCAAACATGATTTACCTTTCATAAATCCATGCTGACCTTGTCCCTATAAACAATTAGAAAGTTCTGCTTTTTCATTTCTCACTCTGTGCAGGGTTAATGGTCCATGTGATGTTATATTAATTATGTAAATTAATTTGAAATAAAATCAGAAAATTAGGACAATATTTAGCAGATCAGATAACACGGAGATGCTGCCTGACCTGCTGAATAGTTTCTGCAGTTTCTATTTTTATTTCAAATTTCCACCGTCTTCCATGTATTGCTTTTGTATATACTTGCAGCTGTATTTAAATGGCAATTACATTCAATTCTTCTTGAAACAGAGAAACGACTATTTGATTATGGAACATCATTTGGAGATACAAAATTCACCAGAAAGGCATTGGACGTTAATTCTCCGATCATCAACATCCCATATGGCTTTCCGTTTGATAATGTCTTTTATTACAGATTATATGTAAGTTTAAGATTTTTATTTTCAATAGCAAATGATATAATACAAACTGAACACTCATTGGCTTATTTAAATCTATATATTACTAAAACACTCATCTTGTTGGTTTGTTTGCGTGTGAGTGAGTCTTGGAAACTCTGTCAAAACGGTACACGAGAGTGCTATAATTTTTGGCCCATGTTACTCACCATTGTCCTAGGGTGTGCAATAGCCATGTTTTATTCAGATTGATGTTATATTTTACAAGTTATTGACATTTTAAACTTTATAAAAAACATTTTTCAACCCACTTTCCCATTTGCCCTGCCCATTAGACGCATTACAATGACGTCACAATGGGATACTGAATCGCATTTACATTAAAAAATCGATTTTCAATAGAGGGGTTCATTAGTAAAACACATCGCGATTTTCATTGTGGAGGGGTGTGGGATAGGGGGGAGCTTAAGGGGGGGGAGCTTAAGGGGGGGGGCAGGAGGAGGAGAGAGAGGGAGAGGAAGGGGATAGGGAGGGGAAAGTGGGGGAGGTGAGGAGGGAGAGTGGAGGAGGAGGGGGATAGAGGGAGAGGAGGGGGGAGGGGGGAGGGGGAGGGAGGAAGTGGGGGAAGTGAGGAGGGAGAGTGGGGCAGTGGGATAGGGGGCGGTGAGGAATGGGGAAGCAGGGAGGTAGAGGCAGAGGAGTGGGTTAGGGAGGGGAGAGGCATTATGGAGGGAGAGAGGGAGTGACTGCGGGTAGGGGAAAGGAGAGGGAGGGAGAGGTGAAGGAGGGATTGGGAAGGGGAGGAGGAGAGGGGAAAGAAGAGGGAGGGTGAAGGTGAGGGGAAATGGGGATGAGGGGGAATGGAGGAGGATAGAGGTAGGCGAGGCGCAGTTGCGGGAGGGTTACCGTGACACGCGTCATAACAGAGATCTCTGGCGTCACAACGGGAACCCCTCAGCCACGCCTGGGCAGTTGGGGGCTGTGGGTCAGTAGTAGAATATTGCCTTGGGGGACAGACCTTATTGGTCCACTCCTGGTGCAGTGCTTATTTAAAACTGAGTGCATCTATTTATTTTGTGCACAACACAAGGATATAGGTATGATTAGCAGAAAGCGTGGGAATCAGAAAACCTTACTTTAGGCAACAGAGATTTTCCTGTCCTAAGCACCATCTATTAGCTTTTGAAAGGGGTACTTGCTTGTAAATTGCTAAATTTGGGTAAATGATACAACCATTTGCTGAAGATAGACACAAAATGCTGGAGTAACTCAGTGGGACAGGCATCATCTCTGGATAGAAGCAATGGGTAACGATTAGGGTCGAGACCCTTCTCTAGAGATGTTGCCTGTCCCGCTGAATTACTCCAGTATTTTGTGTCAATCACCGGTGCAAACCAGCATCTGCAGTTCCTTCCTAACCATTTGCTGACCCCTGCTGTATAACTTGTCACATTATCATATAGCACAGACAAAGACCACTTGACCTTTCCTGAGTCTACAGGCAATATGAAATATTAATGCAACATTTTTACTTCCTGTCGATCCCTACAAAGTTCTCCTTTCCAATTTTAAATCCATTTTTTAAAGCTAATATTGAAAATGTTTTCAGCATCTTAAATGAAAGTGGTGATGCATAAAAATAATTTTCCTCCTTTGCTTCCTTGATGTTTAGGCAACTATTCTGTACTTTGATTACACCATTTGAAAAGGGTTTCCCCTATCTGTTGTATTGAAATCGTCACATAACTTTCAACATCTCCTTAAACCTCCCTAATGATTCACATCTGAGTTAAGGTTTGCTGATGAATGTCGAGGAAAGGACAGGTAGTTTGAGTGAAAGGAGAGAAAAAGGGAAATGGATTGTAACTCGGTTTCCCCATTTTACCTTGTTTTAAATGCATCGGTCCAATTGCTGACCAGGATAATAGAGGACAAAATAGCGAGAAGGTAGATGTTGTCCCCATGCTTATGCTAAGATTGTAATCATAGAAACATAGAAACATAGAAAATAGGTGCAGGAGTAGGCCATTCGGCCCTTTGACCCTGCACTGCCATTCAATATGATCATGGCTGATCATCCAACTCGGTATCCTGTTCCTGCCTTCTCTCCATACCCCCTGATCCCTTTAGCCACAAGGGCCACATCTAACTCCCTCTTAAATATAGCCAATGAACTGGCCTCAACTACCTTCTGCGGCAGAGAATTCCACAGATTCACCACTCTCTGTGTGAAAAAGGTTTTCCTCATCTCGGTCCTAAAAGATTTCCCCCTTATCCTTAAACTGTGACCCCTTGTTCTGGAATTGGAGAACAATCAAATTGGAGTCTGTAATTTAAAGTTTGATGGTATATCACTTTGCAATGATCAGCAAAGTATATTTGCCGTCATTTTGTCCTTCTTACATAATTCTAACACAACACCAACAGGTTTAAATTTTGATGTTACTTTGAGATAGTTTTGGGTGAGACAGAAATTGAACCTCAGCTCTATCCGTGGAGCTGCAGAAATGGACGGATGAACTTTAATCCATGAATTTTTTTTAGATTTAGATTCAACTTTATTGTCATTGCACATAGTACAAGTACAGTACAACGAAATGCAGTTTTGCATCTAACCAGGGTGCAAAGTAGTAAAGTGCTGATTAAGACAATATATACAAAAGAGGATATTCTGTATATATGTACATAGGCATATACATATATACAGATAGTTGTTACGGTGCAAAAGATTAACATGTGCTATATTCTGGTGAATAAGAGTTTAACTATAAATTATATAAACTATAAATCATACTGATGAGAAGGCAGGGGGTGGGGTGGGGGGCTAGCGCCGGGCATGTGAGTTCAGCAGGGTAATGGTGTTGGGGAAAAAGCTGTTCCTTAGCCTGCTGGTGCGAGACCTCAGGCTCCTGTACCGCCTCCCTGATGGGAGGAGGGCAAACAGTCCATGGTTGGGGTGTGAGGGGTCCTTAATGATTTTGCCAGCCCGTCTCAGACACCGTGAGCGGTGCAGGACAGCCATGGCAGGGAGCGGGGCACCGATGATGTGCAGAGCGATTTTCACCACCCGTTGCAGTTGCTTTCCTGTCAGCTGTGGTGCAGCCGCTGTGCCATACTGTAAAGCAGGTGGTCAGGATGCTTTCTATGGTACAGTGGTAGAAGTTCAGATACAGATTCAATTTTAATTGTCATTGTCAGTGTACAGTACAGAGACAACGAAATGCATTAAGGTTGGACAGGATCTGAGGGGACAGGTGAGCTTTCTTAAGCCTCTTCAGAAAGTAGAGGCGCTGCTGCGCCTTTTTAATCAGTTTGGCTGTATTGAGGGACCAGGACAGATCCTCAGAGATGTGTACCCCGATTAATTTGTAGTTGGAGATGCGCTCCACCTCAGTCCCGTTTATGTGGATGGGGGTGTGTCTGCCGCCTCTGGACTTCCGGTAGTCCACAATGATCTATTTTGTCTTCTATGTGTTGAGGACAAGGTTGTTGTTGGTACACCAGGCTGCCAGGTGCTGGACCTCCTCCCTGTAGGCTGATTCGTTGTTGTCACTGATCAGTCCTACCACCGTGGTGTCATCAGCGAAGTTTATGACGGAGCTGGAGCCATGCATAGGGACGCAGTCATGGGTGAAGAGAGAGTAGAGGAGAGGGCTGAGCACACAGCCCTGTGGACTGGGGTCTGTTAGTGAGGAAATCCAGTGTCCAGTTGCAGAGGGAGGTGTTGATGCCAAGGCCGCTGAGTTTGGTGATCAGACTGGTGGGGATGACAGTATTAAATGCAGAGCTGAAGTCAATGAATAACAACCTGATGTAGAAGTTGTTATTGTCCAGGTGGGTCAGGGCAGAGTGAAGAACCGCTGATATGGCATCCTCTGTTGGCCTGTTGGGCCGAAAGGCAAACTGATCGGGGTCCAGTGTGGATTTGAGGTGAGTCAGGATCAGTCTCTCGAAGCACTTCGCGATGATGGGGGTGAGTGCCACTGGGCGGAAGTCGTTGAGACTTCCTGAAGCTGACTGTTTGGGCATTGGCACGATGGTTGTGGTCTTGAGGCAAGTAGGGACGACACCCTGGGCTAGTGACAGATTGAAGATGTCAGTGAAGACCAGGGATAGTTGTCCAGCACATGCCCTGAGCACACGACCGGGGATGCCGTCAGGGCCGGCAGCTTTGTGCTCATTCACTTCGCTCAGTGCGCCTTGTACAGCAGAGGTGGAGAGACTGAGGGGCTGTTCATTCGAGGGTGGGGCAGCTTTAATGGCTGGTGTTTTATTGTCCCGGTCAAAACGAACATAGAAATTGTTTAGCTCGTCAGGAAGGGAGACGTCATTGGCTGGGGGGAGGGGGGGTGGGGTGTTAACTTTGTTGTAGTCCGTGATGGACTTGATGCCTTGCCACATGTGTCTGGGGCCGAAGTTATTTTGAAAATGCTCCTCGATCTGCAGCTTGTGTTTGTGTTTTGCGCTCCTGATTCCCTTTTTCAGATTGGCCCTGGATGAGTTGTATCCCTCAGCGTCACCAGATCTGAAAGCGGCATCATGAGCTTTCAGCAAGAGTCTGACCTCTCGGTTCATCCACGGCTTCTGATTAGGGAGGGTCTTTATTTGCTTGTGGGTTGTGATGTTGTCGGTGCAGGACTTTAAGTATTCCAAAACAGATGAGGTGTATGTTTCAATATCCACTTGAGAGTCAAAGGTGGCCTGAGTGGCAAATAAGCTCCAGTCTGTTTGCTGAAACTGTCCCTGTAGGCCAAACCTTCTCTGTCCTCACAGTTGGTTTCACACGTCTGATGAGACGTGTGTATTTGGGGAGCAGGAACAGAGAGAGGTAAATGTAAGGGGAAAACAAAGAATTAATGGCAAGACCCTTAATAGCATTGATGTACAGAAGGATCTTGGGTTCCAAGACCATAACTCCTTAAAAGCAGCGTCAAAAGTAGACAGAGTGGTAAGGAAGACATTGTTGCTTTAATTGGTGCGGGAGCATTGAGTATAAACGTCAGGGAATTATGATGCAGTTTCAGGCCCGTACGAAGCTTTTTAAAAAGGAGGGTGGCATGATGGGATTACACAAAACTTAATGTGAAATAATGTGCGTGCTCAGGGGGTTTAGATGCTCTCTGATGCATTCTGAGCCTTATTTTGGAGCATTTTTGCACCAAATTTCTGACTAATATTTTAGAAATTAACTGGAATCTGAGCTTTTTTACACAAAGGGTGCTGGGTGTATGTAACGAACTGCCAGAGGAGGTAGTTAAGGCTGGGACTATCCTAATGTTTAAGAGACATTTGAGCACGTACATGGATAGGACAGGTTTAGATGGATATGGGCCAAACGCATGTGAGTGGGACTAGTTTAGATGGGACATGTTGGTCGATGTGGACAAGTTGGGCTGAAGGGCCTGTTTCCACACTGCACCATTCTATGACTAAAAAGTGAAGAAGAAAAATGCATGTAGATAAGTAGAGCAGAGAGAGGTTTTTGGGTGGAAAGGAACTTGGGAAAGGAGGGGGGAGAGTGGGCTTGGGCAGATGGGTGAAGGGAAAATAGTCACAAAGTGCTGGAGTAACTCAATGGGTCAGGCAGCATCTGCGGAGAATATGAATAGGCGATGTTTCACAGAGTGCTGGAGTAACTCAGCTGGTCAGGCAGCATCTGTGAAGAACATGGATAGGTGACATGTCACAGAGTGCTGGAGTAACTCAGTGAGTCAGGCAGCATCTCTGGAGAAAAGGTATAAATTATATTTCAGGTCAAGACCATTCTTCTTTAATTTTCATAATGTGACATGCATAGACATTCCTGAATGTTACCCAAACCATCGTGAGCTACTTTGTTACGGTGCTTGCCCTCTCCTATAACGTCTCTGCTGCCTTGGGTGATGCAGGATAGGACACAAGCCTTGGGACATGGTGTGAAGCTGTTGCCGTCTGTCCCAGCCTGGTAAAAACCTGGATGGAGTGGATTTGGATAGGATGTTTCCACTATTGGGAAAGCATTGGACCAGTGGCCACAGCCTCAGAATTAAAAGACATTCCTTTAGGAAGGAGATGAGCAGGAATTTCTTAAGTCAGAGGGTGGTGAACTGTGGAATTCATTGCCACAGGCAATGTGGAGGTCAAGTCAATGGACATTTTTCAGGATGAGATTGATAGATTCTTGATTTATACGGGTGTCGGAGGTAATGGGGAGAAGGCAAGAGGATGGGTTTGAGAGGGAAAGATAGATAGTCATGGTGATACAATGTGGAAACAGGCCCTTCGGCCCTGCATGTCTCATCTGCACTTGCCCCACCTGCCCACGTTTGATCCATATCCCTCCAAATCTGTCCAATCCATGAACCTGTCTAACTGTTTCTTAAATGTTGTAATAGTCCCTGCCTCAACTACCTCCTCTGGCAGCTTGTTCCATACACCTACCACCCTTTTTGTGAAAAACATACCTCTCAGATTCCTATTAAATCGTTTGCCCTTCACCTTAAACTTATGTTCTCTGCTCCTCGATTCACTTACTCTGGACAAAAGATTCAGCCATATCTATCCAAATCATGATTTTATACACCTCTATTAGATCATCCCTCATCTTCCTGTGCTCCATGAAATAGAGTCCCAGCCTACTCAACCTCTCCTGATAGCCCTCTAGTCCTGGCAACATCCTCGTAAATCTTCACTGTACCCTTTCCAGTTTGATGACATCTTTCCTATAACATGGTGCCCAGACCTGAATACAATACTCTGAATGCGGCCTCACCAATTTCTTATGCAACTGCAACATGACCTCCCAACCTCCATACTCAGCCTGACCCGCTGAGTTACTCCAGCACTCTGTGAAATGTCATAGGTCAAGAAGGCTCACCAGCGTCTCTTCTTCCTGAGGAGACTGAAGAAGGTCTATCCGTCTCCTCAGATTCTGGTGAACTTCTACCGCAGCACCATCGAGAGCATCCTTACCAACTGTATCACAGTATGATATGGCAACTGCTCTGTCTCCGACCGGAAAGCACTGCAGAGGGTGGTGAAAATTGCCCAACGCATCACCGGTTCCTCGCTCCCCTCCATGGAGTCTGTCCAAAGCAAGCGTTGTCTGCGACGGGCGCTCAGGATCGCCAAGGATTGCTCTCACGCCAACCACAGATTGTTTACCCTCCTACCAACCGGGCGGCGCTACAGGTCTCTCCGTTGCCGGACCAGCAGGTCCAGGAACTTCTTCCCTGCAGCTGTCACACTACTCAACACTGTACCTCGGTGACTGCCAATCAGTCCCCCCCCCCCTCCCGGACACTCCTCCCACAGGAAAAACACTATGACTGTATGCATGTAAATAGATTTATTTATTGAAATCATATTCTATGTCGCTCTTCCAGGGAGATGCTAACTGCATTTCGTTGTCTCTGTACTGTACACAGACAATGGCAATTAAAGTTGAATCTCAATCTGAATCATAGAACAGGGCAAGATTAGCAAGTTTGCTGATGATAGAGAAGTGAGTGGTTTTGCAGATAGTGAAGATTGTTGTGAAAGATTGCAGCAGGATCTGGATCAATTAGACAGGTGGGCAGAGGAATGGTTGATGGTTGCATGGTTCCTTGAAGGTCGTGTCGCAGGTATATCAGGTGGTCAAAAGGTATTTTGGCACTTTGGCCTTCATCAGTCAGAGTATTGAGTATAGAAGTTGGGAAATCTTTCCTTCTCAAACCCATTCTCCTGCACTCTCCCCATTACCTCCGAAACCCGTATCAATCAATAATCTATCAATCTCCTCCCAGTGGGGATCAGTAGCGTGGGCCCAGTGGGCATCAGCGGGGGTGGCGTGGGCCCAGCAGGGGTCAATGAGGGTGGCGTGGGCCCAGTGGGGGTGGCGTGGGCCCAGCGGGGGTGGCATGGGCCCAGCGGGGGTGGCGTGGGCCTAGCGGGGGTCAGCAGGGGTGGTGTGGGCGGGAGTTGGCTTGGTCCCCGGCGGCGGGGAAGAGGCGAGGGGAGCCGGCCCCGCCGCAGCGCCGTCTGCCGTTGGGGTTACAGCCGCTGGTTTCAGATTCGGCCACTCCCGCCCAACATCGGGAGAATGGAGAACTGGCCCTTTCCAAAGTGGAAACGCTGATTTTTCCCACCTGATTTTTATTTTTTTTTCTTACTCTGGGGGGGGGGGGGGGGGGGGGGGGAAAGGGGGGTGCGGTCGCACCCAACGCACCACCACCCCTTCGGACGGCCATGCCGTTTTATAGGACTTCAATTAGATCACAGTTGGAATATTATGTTCTGGTCTCACAAATTATGAATGAGATGGAGGCTTTGGACTGGTACAGAGGAGTTTTACTGGAATGATGCTTGGATTAGGAGGAGCAGTTGGGCAGATGTGGATAGTTTTGTCTGGAATGATGGAGATTTAGGCAAAACCTGATAGAAGTACATAAAATTGTGAGAGGCATAGAAAGGTTGGACAGTCAGAACTTTGTCCCCAGGATAAAACAATCAAACACTAGAGGTCATAGCTTTATCGTGAGAGGGGCAAATTTTAAAGGAGATGCGTGGGTTAAGGCAAAGGAGGGTGGTGAGTGTCTAGAACGCTCTGCGGACAATGGTGGTAGAGGCAGATACGATAATGGCATTTAGCAGATCTTTGCATAGGCACATACATGTGAAGGGAATAGCGGAATATAGATTATCTGCAGCAGATAAGAGTTGGAATTGACATCATGTTTGGCACACACATTGCGGGCCAAAGGGCCTGTTCCTGTGTTGTTCTGTTCTATTTTCTATGGAGCCTATAATTTTAGCATATGCCCATTGGATTCTCAGCAAAACTGTAATTGCCAAGGATAAATAAAAATATAATGATTTAATTCCAGTTGTGGTCAACAAAAAAGTAACAGGATGTCTTTTTGACCATCACCCTGTTTTAATCAATCACATCAGTTAATTGACCTGATAGGAAATTTCCAGCCTCCTCTCATCAAGTAAAAGCTGCAGATAGACACAGAATGCCAGAGTAACTCAGAGGGACAGACAGCATCTCTGGAGAAAAGGAATGGGTGATGTTTCGGGTCTAGACCCTTCTTCAGACTCTTCAGAAGTAAAAACTGCATATGGTCTTCAGTGATGTTGCGGGGTCCAATTTGCCCGTGTTACAATAGACTGGTGGGCTTTGCATGGATGTCCTTTCCTGTGCTGGCAAAAACTGTGACTAAGTCACTTGAGGGGAATTAGCTGCCCAGCTTGAGAAATCTAAACTTTTAATGCCTTTATTCATGGCAACAGTATTACTGATGATTATCAAGAGAACATAAGCACTGATTTTCCTCCTCATCCATTTGAAGCAAAATTGTGTAACAAACTGCCTTTGTATAGTTTTCAGATAACGGGCTGATTGTATTTCAACGCAAGAATTATTATGTACAATTGATATATTCATATCCATTCAATGAATTCAATCGGTTTTTGCCTAACACGCCATCAATGATTGCGGTATTCTGGGATGATGCTGACTTGAGAAGAGGAACAGGATGTATGTACTATCAGGTAAGGAAGATCACACTTCACCTTTCACCGGGAATTGTTTTTTTAACAATTTGACGATATATGAATAAGTTGATTATGTTTTAAAATTTATTTAAGCTTTCAACATTACAAAAACCCTTTCTGGGAAATCACGCTGCATTCTAAAGGGATTGGAAAATTCATTATTTTGCATCAAAGTTCAATTTCAACCTGAGCTTTGGTTGCAAGAAGCCAGGCATTGCATAATTCTGCATTTCATTGTGTCACCTAGTTGTTGACTACTGAAGCTGGACTAATAAAGATCATCATTGGCACAGTCCAGCAATATTATAGTGTTGTTGGAGATCATTTGGGGACAGAAGGGGTTAGATGGCACATGGTATGATGGTGAAGGGAGGGGAGAAATGAGAGGAATACATCAGATAGATGCCCAGATGGTCTCTTGCCCAGAGTAGGTGAATCGAGGACCAGACGACGTAGGTTTAAGGAGAAAAGATTTAATAGGAATCTGAGGGGCAACTTTTTCACACAAAGGGTGGTGGGTGTATGGAACAAGCTGCCAGAGGAGGTAGTTGGACTGGGACTATCCCAATATTTAAGAAACAGTTAGACAGGTGCATGGATAGGACAGGTTTGGAGGGATATGGACCAAACGCAGGCAGATTGGACTAGTGTAGCTGGGACATGTTGGCCGGTGTGGGCAAGTTGAGCTGAAGGGCCAGACTCCGCACTGTATCACTCTAGGACTCTACGTGCACGTGTGTGGGGGAAGAGGAGGAGCTCTACAGACACATGACTATTGAGAGGAAAATTGAATCACAAAAAAAACATGACCAGCAAGTTGAGAATCAAGGTACAAGGCATTTTTTTGGTAAAGGGATTGGAGCAGGAAGGAATAGTTGAGGCATTGAATAAAAGAGCATGAAGCAATGCTCCAATGTTAAAACATGTTGGTCAGACCTCAGCTGGAGTACTGCATGGTACTGGTCAGCACTCTATAGGAAGGGTGCGATAGTACTAAAGAGGGTGCAGAGCAGATTCATCAGGATGTTGCCTAGGATGGAATGGTTTAGCTGAGAAGAAACTGGCTCTGTTTACATAGAAACATAGAAAATAGGTGCAGGAGGAGGTCATTCGGCCCTTCGAGCCAGCACCGCCATTCATTGTGATCATGGCTGGTTGTCCTCTATCAATAACCCGTGCCTGCCTTCTCCCCATATCCCTTTGAGTGAAAGATATTAAGAGGGGACATGAATGAGGTAGAAACATAGAAAATAGGTGCAGGAGTACAAAATCAGTACACGTTCCTGCTTTCTCCCCATATCCCTTGCTT
This sequence comes from Leucoraja erinaceus, assembly GCF_028641065.1. Lineage (NCBI taxonomy): Eukaryota > Metazoa > Chordata > Chondrichthyes > Rajiformes > Rajidae > Leucoraja > Leucoraja erinaceus. The sequence goes on from NC_073390.1 coordinate 7,873,468, forward strand.
CCATTAGCATGAAGAGCTATATCTAACTCTCTCTTGAAAACATCCAGTTAATTGGCCTCCATTGCCTTCTGCGGCAGAGAATTCCACAGATTCACAACTCTCTGGGTGTCAACGTTATTCCTCATCTTAGTCCTAAATGGTGTTCCCCTTATTCTTACACTGTGACGCCTGGTTCTGAACTCCCCCAACATCTGGAACATTTTTCCTGCATCTCGCCTGTTCCATACCTAAAGAATATTATATGTTTCTATAAATCACCTCTCATCCTTCTAAATATATATACATTATATGGTAAATATAACTAAAGGTATATAACATTATAAAGGGTATAGGCAGGGTTGACTACAGAAAAGATTTCAGTCTTCAGAAACAGGTATGAATAAAAATGTCAGACATAGATTTAGGATAAAGGATAAGAGATTTGGAGAGGATCTGTGGGGTACCTTTCAACCAGAGAGTGGGAAGTACCTGAGTGGTAGAGGCAGAGATGCTCATAGCGTTTAAGAAGTGTATGAATGAGCACTTAATGATAGAAGGATACTGAACTAACTAGCTGAGCAATCCATAGAGTAACATCTGTATAGTGTAATACTTGTATATTGAACCACTTCTGAATTCCAGGACAGAATTTCCGAAGGATAGCTCAATCTGCCTACATTATTGTAGATATAATGCTACACCAAAACATACATTTCTACTCTTCTATGTTTGAAATAATTTCTGCCCTGCCATATACAAATTGTTGCTCATAATAATTTGCTTGCGGTTAGAAACTTTACATGTTTCACAAAATACTTCAGTATATGTACATGGCAGAAGTAAACTAATCACAGCATATTTTCAATTACGTTTTAGGCATTTGATTTTCAAGTCAGGACAGATATTCACAGTCGGAATTTTAAGGAAACACTTAAGACAGTAGTCAATGAACTTTATGGATCAGAACTTGGCATCTTGAGCTTTGAACCTACATGGGCACTGAGGATCACCTGGGAAAATATACTTCCGTTCACTGGATATACCAATGATGACGCTCAAGAGGTATCTATTTATTAGTTACATTTCCATTTCTGGCTGAATTTAAACAAACTTCGACGGGCTCAGATATACCATGAGGTAGGCGACCTGCTCACAGCCCAGTTTTACAGTCTAACTTGTTGCGGCATTTGTACATATTTATCTGCACATTCCATGCACCTGCAACATTATATTCTGCACTCTGTTTTCTCTTTTGCGCCACCTGTTGTACTGGTGTGTGGTCTGACTTGCTTGTACAGAACACAAAACCAAGTTTATTCACAGCATCTTGGTATGTAACGATAATAAACATCACTGTTCAGCATACATGCGAACATGAAAAGTAACAGCAGGAGTGGGCCATACACCCCCTCATACCTATGTAGGAAGGAGCTGCAGTTGCTAGTTTAAATTGATGATAGAAACAAAAAGCTGGAGTAACTTAGCGAGCAGGACAGCATCTCTGGAGAAAAGGAATAGGTGACATTTCAGGTTGTCTGAAGAAGGGTTTCGACACAAAATATCACCTGTTCCTTTTCTCCAGAGATGCTGTCTGACCTGCTGAGTTACTCCAGCTTTTTGTGTCCCTCCCCCCCTAATGCTTTCTGTGCTCTTTATGATGATCCATATTCACTTGAGTGTCACTTCTCTCACTAAATCCCATATCTATTAATTATTTTAATATCCTAAAATCTATCACTTTCTGTTTTAAATATATTAAATAACCAAGACACTGCAGTCCCCTTGGATAGAACATTTCAAAGTTTCACTATCCTCTGGGTGCAAAGGTTTCTGCTCATGTCAGTCCTGAAAGGCCATACGTTATTTTAAGACCATCATCTGTTTGAGGTTCCCAACCACATGGCAAGCCATGGAGGTCAGACCTGCTGACATCCCCTGTGTTATAATTGGTGATCCTTTCATAGATTCGGAGTAGTGTCATGTTCTGGGTCTGAGAATCACTGGTTTCATTTATGATCTTCCATGTGTGGATTTGGATGTAAAGAAGAACAAAACTAACTTTAACTATTTTTCTTTAATTTAATATTTTTTATGTATTTATGTGTGTTATTTAACAATCGTTAAAATATTACCAGTGAAAAACCAATAGTAGTTTTAGATATCTTTTGAAGATCTTAAAATCAATTAATTTGGTGGCATGGTGCTGCAGCAGAGGAGTTGCTGCCTTACAGCGCCAGAGACCCAGGTTTGATCCTGACTACGGGTGCTGTCTGTTCAGAGTTTGTATGTTCTTCCCGTAACCTGCGTGGGTTTTCTCCGATCTTTGGCTTCCTCCCACACTCCAAAGACATACAGTTCTGTAGGTTAATTGGCTTGGTATTAATATAAGTTGTCCCTCGTGTGTGTAGGATGATGTTAGGGTGCGGGGGATCGCTGTCGGTGCGGACTCGGTGGGCCGAAGAGCCTGTTTCAGCACTGTCAGATTCAGATTCAATTTTAATTGTCATTGTCAGTGTACAGTACAGAGACAACGAAATGCATTTAGCATCTCCCTTGAAGAGCGACATAGCAAACGATTTGAATAAAAAAAATAATAAGTGTCAGACAGCGCTTGCTTTGGACAGACTCAATGGAGGGGGGGGGGGGGGTGGTGATTGGCAGTCACCGGTCGGAGACAGGGCAGTTGCCATACCATACTGTGATGCAGTTGGTAAGGATGCTCTCGATGGTGCAGCGGTAGAAGTTCACCAGGATCTGAGGAGACAGGTGGACCTTCTTCAGTCTCCTCAGGAAGAAGAGACGCTGATGAGCCTTCTTGACTGTATCACTAAAGTAAACTAAACAAAACTAGAAAATTTTCAAAGATCCAAAATTTCCTCACCACCTCCACCCATCCATCTTGGCACTGCCAGCTGTCTAAGTTTGTGCACTGAAGATTCAATATTTGGTTCCACATAAGTCCAGATGTGCTGGAACCATGGAAAGTGTTTCTGGGCAGCGGAAACATTCCAACATGAACTGGCACACCGACACCTTAACTCTACATTAATGAAATGACACGGCTGACTTTTTTTCTTTTTCAGACCAATACGTACCAAGCAACTTTAGTAACTGATGGTATATTCTCCTTCTGCTTAATTCAATTCAAAGATGGTGGAATGAACTGGAAATATTTAGAAAGACCGAGAGGACAACCTAATGCCTTGATGGGATTTTACAGGTACAAGAACACAATCGGGACTTGTGTATTGTAATACAGATTACTGAGTCACAAGTTGCTAGTGTAGGAAAGAACTGCAGATGCTGGTTTACATCGAAAATGGACACAAAAAGCTGGAATAACTCAGCTGGTCGGTCAGCATCTCTGGAGAAACGGAATGTGACGTTTTTGGTCAAGACCCTTCTTCAGATTAATATTGCTATGAATTTTCAAGATCAATGATTGAGACATAATCAGTGAGCCACAATTTTGTTTTGCTAATTGGGGAATCTTCAGCATCTTCATGTGTTTGATTGCAGAAACATTGATTCTGCAATCAGAGACATAAAGCAATGCTGCAAACTGAGCTCAGATGTTGAACATAGAATCTTCAGGGTCATCGCAACTTAGGCTAAATGTCCTATATAAGTTCATAAGTGATAGGAGCCATTCAATCGTGGCTGATCTATCTTTCTCTCTTTCACCCCATTCTCCCGCCTTCTCCACATAACCTCTGAAATCCTTCCTAATCAAGAACCTATGAAAGTAATTAGCTAAATAACCTACATCAGAACTGAGGAACTGTAGGAGGTTTTTACCCATTGATTTTAATGGAAGAGATTGGCTGTAAGAGACCCAGATAACAGCATTTAAATTATAACTTGCTACTTTAGGAAGGTTTCGCGTGGTTTTTATAAATTACTAGACCTGTACATTGCTCCCACAATGCAATATTCCACCACTCACCCGTTCCCCCAACGCAACCCGTTCCCCAACGCAATATTCCACCACTCACGCATAGCTCCCAACTGCGCAGGCATGGCTCATTCCTCCTCATCCCCCAGCACTCCCTCCTCCACCTCTTCATCCTCCCTCTTTAATCCCTAGGGGGGTAGAGAGGGTGGGGGTGTAGTGAGGATTACATTTTTACATCTGCAATGTCATGATGGTCACATCATAGAAAATCTCTCCCAGCAATTTACAAAAGATAATGGTCAACACAAAATGGTGGAGTAACTCAGCGGGACTGGCAGCATCTCTGGAGAGGAGAAATGGGTGAAGTTTCAGGTCGAGACCCATCTTCAGACTGATCTGTCTGTCTGAAGAAGGGTCTCGACCCAAAACGTCACCCATTCCTTCTCTCCTGAGGTGCTGCCTGTGCTGCTGAGTTACTCCACCATTTTATGTCCGTTCGATTTAACCGAGTATTTGCAGTTCCTCCCTTATAAAAGAAAATGTTGTTTTCAACAAAAGTCAATGGTGAGCTTTGTCAATTCACCAGTGATTGCAAAATCTTGGCCATTATTTTATTTGCAGGCCCGTACGAAGCTTTTCAAAAAGAGGGGTGGCATGACAGGATTACAAAAATTTGATGTGAAGTTATTTTATCACGAGCGTGAAACCCCTCGCGGCCGGGGTTTTAGTTGATCTCTGTTGCACTCTGAGCCTTATTTTGGAGCATTTTTGCACCAGATTTATGACCAAGATTTCAGAAATAATTTTGGTGGGGTCAAGATTAATAATTGCGGAGCTGCCAAATTTCACCGAGCATTTCCGTATTTTGATGGTTGAAAATCAGTATTTTGTTGGGGAAATCGGTATTTCTCACTTAAATGCAATGGAACGTACTACACAGAAACTGGATTTTTGAAAATCAATGTTTTGCATGCAACCTCGTGTATTCTCAAATATCATTATGGAATACTGAAAATCAGTACTACTGAATTGTGAAATGTCAATTTATAATTCTTGATTTTGATTCCATAACATAAAAATATATAATAATATACATTAATTTTGCAATTCATCATATAATTTACTAAACAATCAAACATGCTGGCATAATCATTCAGGTGCTCCTGGATGTATATTGCCATTTACCCCTACTACTAATGCAAAGGCATTCGTTGGCCTTAGCCTATAAGCCATTTTTCTGGTTCCACAAATATAGCACCTCAGACCAGTTTATCTAGCATGGCAGTCCTCAGTTTGTTAATGCTGTCAAAGCATGTGTCATTCTGCAGAACAATGATGTATGTGGCCCTACTTCTACCTCTTCTTGCAGTGCCACTTTTGGTCTCCCGAAGTGTGACTTTATCTTTAATGGCAGTGTTCAGTTCGTTAATGCTGTCCAAGGCCTGTGTCATTCCGCAGCTAGTACACTGATGTAGGGAGCGCGACTTCTACCTCTTTTTGCAGTGCCCTGTTTGGGCTCCCAAAGTGTGAGGGGATTAGCAGACAGTTCAGGGTTCCTCTCACAGACTTTGACAACACTCTTGGCACACCAGCATATATTGCCATTTAGCCATAAATCACATTTTTCCAGTTCCATTTTCCGAGAATGTAACTGCAAATCTAGTCACCACTTTGTCCAAGTCGTGGGCAAAGTCACAGTGAATGTACATTAAGGCAAGTGCAGACAGCCTGTCATTGCTCATGGAAGTCCTGGTTAGTGATGCAGGCAAGAGCGGAACTCGCTATCAAAACATGGAGGGGACGGGGCACACAATTTTTTTGGCGGGCATGCGCGCATGCCCACACTCACACACACACACACACACTCGCGAGGCTTCGGAGGCTCAATCCAGCGCTAAATGCAGCTCAACTCTGCCTGTCTCACCGGGTTAATTACAGCCCTGTCTGGACTGACGGGATACCAGCGCTACTTCTTCACGCTGGCCATATTTCCCTCGTCCAGGCAGGGCGGTAGGCTCACCTGGTGGGACAGGCAGAGTTGAGCTGGGTTTAGCGCTGTTTGTCTGCGCTGTCCCATCTGATTCCCGACCAAAGATGCTATAGCAGAGGATCTTTGCGGCCGACCTCTCTGGGGGGGGGTACTCGGGAGGGGACGGGACAGCGCCGGAGAGCCAGCCGGGATGAAGCGCAGGTCTGTGCCACAATTTGAGTGCCCTGGAGAGGAAAAGACTACAAAAAGTAGTAAACACTGCCCAGTCCATCATCAGCTCTAACCTTCCTTCCATCGAGCAGATTTATTGCAGTCGCTGCCTTAAAAAGGCTGGCGGCATCATCAAAGACACACAACATCCTGGCCACACACTCATCTCCCTGCTACCTTCATGAAGAAGGTACAGGAGCCTGAAGACTTCCCCACAGCCATCAAGCTATTAAACCTGGCTTGGCCAAAACTCTGATTATTAATAACCACTTTCTGTTATTTGCACTTTACCAGTTTATTTATTCATGTGTGTATATATTTATATTATATCATGGTATATGGGCACATTTATCTGTTTTGTAGTAAATGCCTACTATTTTCTGTGTACTTAAGGAAAGCAAGAATTTCATTGTCCTATACAGGGACACATGACAATAAACTCACTTGAACTTGAACTTGAACTTGCCTGCTGACCGACGTCTCTCTTATCCAATCGGCGCCCTCGATCATCAGTCCCACCCCCGGAAAGCGGAGATTTCACCGGGTTTTAAAATCCGGATCAGAAAACTTGGGGACGATGCCCCCACCTCTCAAAACATGGAGGGGACGTGTCCCCTCTGGCACCCCCGGGTTTTCCACCCCTGGATGCAGGCGACGGACACTCGTGGCAAGCCTACATATATTGCCATTTAGCCAGAATTCATGTTTTCCAGTTCCATTTTCCAAGAATGTAACTGCGCAAACCTAGTCACGACTTTGTCCAAGTTATGGGCAAAGTCATAGTGAATATGGATTAAGGTGATTGCAGACAGCCTGTTATTGCTCATGGAAGTTCGGGTCTTTGCTTCTTCGTGGATGAGAAAACGTGTTTGGCCATGTTGGCTGGATCAAAGTAAGATACCGAGCGAGATCGCACCCATTGCAAGCATGCCGCCCAAGGCGGACGTCTCTCTGCCGCTCAGGCTTATGTCCAAGAGTCCCGGCCACCTCCGTCAAATGGAGGAGGACAGGCGGGGTCGGCAGAGCGCCGTGGTGAGACTGGCTGACGACAAGGCCAAGTACTTGAAGAGCCAGACGGCGAGGGGGTGGAAAGTGGAGCCCAATGGTTGGGCAGCTCTGCCCCCGAGGAAGGCAGCAGCAACACAAAGACTTACCTGGCCTCCAGCAGCCCCCAGCAGAGTGGGCAGCTGATGATCCCGCCTGACATTGTGCATCGCTCCAGCTCCAAGCGGCAGCTCAGGCCCGATTCGCTGGTCATGTACCGGCAGAAGTGCGAGTTCATGCGGGGAGCGGCGGCCACCAGCAGCGCCCGCAGTTTCAAGGGCAGTGGCAGCCTGGTCCGGCGGCTGCTGCCCGGCTCTAGCGGCTGCGGCAACAAGCAGCAGGGGCCGGCAATGGGAGCAGCAACGTCGGAAGGGGAAGAATTAGCAGAGGGGTCAGAGGCTGCAGCACCCCACGGTGCACAAGTAACCACACCAGCAGCACCCCAGGGAGAAACAAGCCTCGCCATCAACACCCCAGGATGCATAAGTAACTACATCAACAGCACCCAAGGGTGCAAAACTAACCACTCCAGCAGCACCCCAGGAAGCACCAGAATTTTCCGAATTTCCAGTAAATTCCTAGAAGTGGAAACACTGTGCTCCAATTTTTTTTTCTCGGGATTTGTATTTATTCTGGAAAAAAAAGGGGTGTCCGTCCGACCGCACCCAATGCCCCCCCCCCCCCCCCCCCCCCCCCCCTTCGGAGGGCCATGAGGATCTAATTATAAGAAATAAGATCTCAACTCCAACTACTTGTTCTTGTTATTATTCTACAATCCCATTTTTTTCTGGTATTCATTCGTAAAGCTAGCTGAGTGACCTTGCTTGGCAATTGTAAATTGGGAGAGCAGTTGAGATAAGGATTTAAACTAAAATAATCAAATTTCTGACAAATATTCTGATATATATTTAAACGTTATACAGTGATAATTTGCCTGGAATGTTCCATTGTTAGAAATGTTCATTCATTCAGTGGAACAATTGTTTCTTCAATTTTTCAGCTTGGCCAACAGTCATTGTCTTGCAAATTGATACCATTGCATTTGTTTCTGTTTACAGTGAAACAACATCCTTATTTTTTAATGGCCCGAACACCAGATCTGGTGCATTAGTTGAACAAATCTACCGTCCAGATCAATATCCTGGCCATAAAACAAGTAAGTCATATTCATCATGAAAGTAAAATGTAAGAAGATTCACTGATGCAAAATTGTAGACCCAGACCATCACACAAGCCAGCCTCCCTTCCATTGACTCCATTTATACCTCACACTGCCTCTGCAAGGCAAGCAGCATAATCAAAGACAGATCGCACCCTGTCTACTTCCTCTTCTCCTATCTACCATCAGGCAAAAGGTATACAAGTGTGAAAATGTACACCTCCAGATTCAGGGACAGTTTCTTCTCAGCTGTTAAAGGGCTGTCCCACTGTGGCGACCTAATCCGCGAGTTCAGAAGACTTTGCCATTGACTCATGACTTGCCGCATGATCGACATGAGGTCATCGGAGGTCTTTGTAACTCTCCTTCATGATCGAGAATAGTCCCGCATACTCGAGGCCTCAGCTAGGTCGCAGCGTATTTTTCAACATGCTAAAAAATGTTGAAGGTAGTCCAAGGTAGTCATAGATAGTCTTCAACATAGTCGAAGGGAGGTCGAAGGAGATCGAAAAAGGTAATCTTCACTCTCCACTATTCGGTGTCCATTTTTCCCGAAGCTAGTCAAAGCTAGTCGAAACTGGACTTCAACATAGTCGAAGGACGTCAAAGGTGGTCTTCTACATAGTCGAAGGGACTTCAACATGACACTTTTGCAAACTCTCCTAAACTTTTCTAAACTTGCCAATTCGGTCACCTCAGTGAGACAGCCCCTTTATCAGACAACTGAATCATCATACTGCAATCAGAGCAGTCCTGAACTACTATCTACCTCATTGGTGACCCTCAGACTATGTATGATCCGACTTTACTGGCTTTACCTTGCACTAAACAGTATTCACTTATCATGCATCTGTACACTGTTAATGGCTCGATTGTAATCATGTATTGCCTTTCCATTGACTGGATAGCATGCAACAAAAGCTTTTCACTGTACCTCGGTAAACATGACAATATACTAAAATTGAAATTGACACTGATGCATTGCTGTTTTATAGGCCAGTCTGCTACAGATACTATTCGCTTGAACAACGTACAGTCAATCCTTGTTTTAATCGGGCCCCTTTGTAATGGATTATGGATATAGTGGACTCACCTGCCAGTGCCAACTCCAGCTTATACCATCTCCATGGCCGCTTAGAGGCCGGGCTTCTGACCAATCCTGACTCGCAAGGCGCACCACAAACTCTTCTTCACCCACCTCACGGTCCAGTGACACAGCTGTTGTTGCGGCTCACATTGTAGCCTCTAGGGACAGGACTTTCTTCGGGCTGCCACATACAACAGGGCGCTGTGGAGCTCCCTCCTCTCTCACCAGCTGTTGCTTCTTGCTGCCAGCGGTGGCTTTGACCCCTCCTCCCGTCTCTCTGCCCACTCGGCCACTTCCCTCCAATCCCACTCCATACCACCTCCTCCTTCTTCCCTGGAGGCCAACATACCCCACCTTGGATGCGGCAGCAGGTGAGAGGGGAGGGAGAGGCCCCACGGTGACCGAGCATGTCCTGTTGTCAGCAGCGGCCTGACGAGAGCGCTGTTCCAAGGGCTACAACGTGAGCTGCTATAACAGCCGTGGCAACTGGTGAAGACGGGCTCACTGGTCTGCACCAATTTATTTGTTTCAACTGCATACAATGATAATACCTGACTTGGTAACAGATAATCGGCAAGAATGTACACCACCCCCCCACCCCCCATCTCTCCATGGTCCATTTTAACGAGAGATTACTGTAATCTAAATTTGTAACATTGTCAATTATTTAAAGATGTTCAGGATATAATACGTGATATTAGTGGACAAGGCTTGCAATATTAATTTGATTGTAACTATGAATCTCCCTTCCAACAAGGGTAAAATATTTTGCGCATCTATATTTATTTCCCAGCTGGTCTTATACACCATTATAAGATCACCCCTCATCCTCCTGCACTCCGAAGAATAGAAACCCAGCCCGCCCACCCTCTCACCATAGCTCAGCCCCTCTCGTTCTGGCAACATACTCGTGCATCTTTTCTGCCAGAACTGGAGGATTTGAGTTATTAGGAGAAACTGTTTGCCATGAAGTGAAGTACACTGAGGGATGACATTATAGAGGTTTATAAAATCATGGGATAATATTCTAGTCATATTACTATTTATGGAAACTGATTATATGCAAATTGATTGCTGTGTTTCCTGCATTATAAAAAGTGACTATCCCTCTGAAGCATTTCTTTGGCTGAATAGGTTCTGAAGGGATACTTTGAAAGAGCCCAAGTAATTCTTTGTAATTGCTAATCATTTCCTAAAGTGAAAAATAATTGAAAATATTATTCAATTAATTACGTGGACCTGACTCTGATAAATGTTTGCCAAACTCTCTGCATTGTGTTCGTCCAGTGATCTGCGAGACTCCCAACTTGCAATGATTCTTTTCTGCACCAAATCCTTTTTGAATCTTATACACATTAAGAACACTGAATTATATTGCCATCATGATTTGGTGTATTAGAGACCTTTAACCAGAGACCCGGGCTCGATCCTGACCTGGGGTGCTGCCTGTGTGGAGTTTGTATGTTCTCTCTTTGACTGCATGGGTTTCCTCCAGGTTTCCTCCCACATCCCAAAGACATGCAGGTTTGTAGGTTAATTGGCTTCTGTAAATTGCCCTTAGTATGTAGATAGAGGATGCAAAAGTGGGATAACATAGAACTCGTGTGGTTATTGATCGATGGTCACAGTGGACTCAGTGGACTGAAGGTCCTGCTACCATGCTATTCTTTAAACATCAGATAAGCTAAATCTCAAATAACAACCCAAATATCCCAACATTACATGTCTTTTGTTTGCTTTTAATGTTTGCAATCTTACTCTTTTCTTAGATAAAAATGGACGCGTAGCCTATCGTTTAGAAAAAAATGATATCAATACCAGAAACCCAAGACAAAAATGTATTGATTGGTATTTACACGAACCTTTCCCATATTGGAGCTTCTTCAATTCGCCTTGTCCCTGTTCATTTTGGCAAGCTATTTTTGATAATGCCTTTGTATTTGGAAACTTTATCCAATTTTATGGATTTGAAGTGAAAAGGCCTCAAGGTAATCATTCATTTTATTATTTAGTATATTTGTAATCAGAAATATTAGCAGAAATGCTGAACAGCAGAAAACATCCAAAATCTGGGTTTGCCACTTGCAATATCTCAGGTTTGTGCACTTTCTGAATGTTCAGGCATTTAATAGAATGTATTTGAGCCTTCATGCTCAATAAATTAATTATTGTGTTATTCTTAAGTCAAATTTACATTCACGTCCTTTGCTTTTAACCCATGCATACAAGTTGTTGCCAAGCACATATGTAAAGAACCATAAGACTGGGAATCAATAGATATCAGTCCAACACAAGTACAGCAGTAGATACTGAACAATAGAAGGTACACAACAAAATGGCCAGCTTTTTGAAAGGGATATCCAGCAATTCCTCTTTACAACTGTGCACATTTTCTCCCTTTAACTATCTATCCGATTCCCTTTCGACGGTTATGCTTTAACCATCTCCAATGCTCACAGGTAGCCAGTGCATTTTTGTGACGGGAGTTGCCGTTACTGCATACCAGCACCTATAAGGGTTAAAGGTCGTTATTTTGTTTTCCAGCCTTGTGACACAGATGTTTATTAGAGATGTGTACAGCACCTTTGCGTCTGCACAGAAGACTGCAGGCACTGCGTTCATGGAACATAGAATAGAATCCAACAGTACAGCACGGAGTGTGTAGGAAGGAACTGCAGATGCTGGTTTACATAGACACAAAATGCTGGAGTAACCCAGCAGGACAGGCAACAATAGAAGAATTGGGTGACCCTTCAGGTCGAGACCCTTCCTCAGACTGATCGGAGAATTGAGTCACAGAGCCCTTCGGCACAACTCATCCATGCCGACCAAGTTGTGTAATTCAGCTATTCCCACTTCCCCGCACCTGGCCCATACCCCTGCAAACCTCTCCCATCCAAGTAGCTGTCTGAATGTCTTTCACATTGAATTAGAAACATTGAGGAACGTGGACTATTGTAAATTGAGTTTAAAATGACTTGATGGACAAGTTAAAGTTTCCAAGAGTTGCATGGATCAGATACATGCAGGCAGAGATTTGTTTAATGTGGCTTTATGTTTGGCATAGACAGCATTGGCTGAAGGGCGTTTTCCAGTGCTACACTGATCTATGTTCTATGTGATGGCAGTCACTTGCAACAGATATTTTGAAGATGAATTAATGTAGACTGTAAGGCAAGACAGGTGAGCAGATAGAATATATCATGCAAATCAAATGTGCTAATTTCTTCTTAGAGAGATTTATCACATTCCAAAGCCGATTTCCAAGCAGGTTGGGTTCAGGAGTGAGATGTTACTATTCCAGAAGTGGAGGTCTAATCTACGGTCAAAATGAACGATTCCTTCCAACACCATGGACTAGCTACAATCCATTTGCTTGGCTCTGGAGAGGATTCTCATATTATATTTTCCGAAGGAATAATTATTTCAACAACGTTTTACCAAGGCTGCAAACTACCTACAAAGGTAAGAAAAACAGATGTTACTGAGCTTTCTGCATCCAGTTTATGCACTCTAAAGGGCCTATCCCATTAAGGCGACTTTCTAGGCAAGTGCAGGTGCTCGCCACATGGTCGCCACATGTTCGCTGATGGTCTCTGGTGAGTCACCTTCATGGTTGCGAGGAGTTCCTGCATTCTGGGAACTAGTCGCGGCCACAGTATGGTCGCCGCAAATTTTTCAACCAAAAATTGTTCGCCATGGAGAAAATCGATAATCCTGTAGTTGTAGGTGCAGTTGTAGTGGGGTCGCCATGTAGTTATGGGTAGTTGAGGTAGTTGTAGGTAGTTTTAGTTAATCGCCTTTGCGGACAGGTCATTTTCATTGGCTCATTGGGGAAAAAACAGGTAAGCAGGTAAGGATATCCTTGGTTCTGAAAACTCCTGCTTACCACTCCCCTTTCCACCCATCTCGCCCCCTACTCCCCCCATTTCCACTCTTTTAAAGGACTTACCGTACACTGTGCTAGCCGTCTTAATTACAGCACCAACCTGCTTGTTCATCACAGTGTGTGTCTGTATCACTTTGGCCTTGTACCGTGTGAATTTCAGACATCGCTCCCCCGCTTGCCCTGGCCCCCGCCTTTGCTGTGTGTGTGTGTGTGCGTGTGCGTGTGCGTGCGTGTGTGCGTGTGTGCGTGCGTGTGTGTGCGCGTGTGTGTTCCAGTTCCCGGTTTTTCAGGCGACTGCCAGCAACTTGACAGTCGCAGGCAGTCCGCTGAAAAATCGCCTGTGGGACAGGCCCATAAGCCTACTAAGCCAGTCAGTCCATTGTCACCAATTTTCACTGAAGAATTGTTAAACCGAATTCAGAACATCCTCGAGAGAGAAGGTGAACCGCCAGCAGTTGTTGTGCACGTAGGCACAAACAACATCGGAATGAAGAGGAAGGAGGATCTGCAACGCGAGTTTAGAGAGTTAGGAAGAAGACTGAAAAGCAGGACTTCTAGGGTGGTTATCTCTGGATTGGTTCCAGTACCTCGTGCTAGTGAGGACAGGAACAGGGAGATAGGGGATCTGAATGTGTGGCTGAAGGGCTGGTGCAGGGAGCAAGGATTTAGATTTATAAACCACTGGGATCTTTTCTGGGCTAGGGGTGACCTGTACAAAATGGACGGGTTACACTTTAACTGGAGGGGTCCAACGTTCTGGCAGGCAGGTTTGCTAGTGCTACACATGTGGGTTTAAACTAAATAGTGGGGGGGGAGGGAATGACAAATTGGGAGCATAAAGATGGAGTTAAAGGGGAAGTGGTCTCTTCCTTCGGGGGATGCGACTTTTTCTCTGTCGTTTTCCCCGTCCCCGTCTCCGTCTGCGCCGAGGCCTAATGGCGGAGCTGGCGGCCTAGGAGTGGGCAGCATCAGCGGCAGCGTGGCGGGAGTGTGGCGGCAGCGGCAGCAGAGACCCGGCTCGGCCCCGAAGCTGTGGCGGAGGCAGCGGCGGCGGCAGCGGAGACCCGACTCGGTCCCGGAGCTGTAGCGGTGGCAGCAGCGGCAGCGGCAGCAGAGACCTGAATCGGCCCGGAAGCTATGGCGGAGGCAGTGGCAGCAGAGACCCGACTCGGCCCCAGAGCTGTGGCGGTGGCGGCAGCGGTAGTGGAGACCCGACTCGACCCTGGAGCTGTGGCGGCAGCAGCAGCGACAGCGGAGACCCGACTTGGCCTCAGAGCTGTGGCACCGGCGGCAGCGGCAACGGAGACCCGACTCGGTCCCGGAACCATGGCGGCGGCAGCGGAGACCCGAATCGGCTTCGGAGCTGTGGCAGCGGCAGCGACCACCCGCGGAGTTTGAACCGGCCCGTTCGCGGAGCACGGTTGAGCCGCGGGATTTACCATCACCCGGTGGGTTCACAACATCTGGAGCTGGATCGCCTCTGCGCAGAGGGAAAACAAAAAGGGAAGAGACAGAGACTTTAAGATTTTGCCTTCCATCACAGTGAGGAGGTGTTTGGTGAACTCACTGTGGTGGAAGTTAAATGTGTGTTGATTGTGTGTTTTTGTCATTTTTTATTATATGTATGGCAGCAGGGAAACAAAATTTTGTTCAGACCGAAAGGTCTGAATGACAATAAACAAATCTAATCTAATCTAATCTAATCTAATGCATGGAAGATGCAGTTTAATGTGGATAAATGTGAGGTTATCTACTAGTTGCAAAAACAAGAAGGCAGATTATTATCTAAATGGTGTCAAGTTGGGAAACAGGGGAAGTACAATGGGATCTGGAGGTCCTTGTTCATCAGTCAATGAAAGTAAACATGCAGGTACAGCAGGCAGTGTAGAAAGCATATGGCATGTTGGACTTTATAACAGGAGTTAAGTATAGGAGCATATGGGTTCCTCTGCAGTTCTACATGGCCGTAGTGAGACCACACCTGGAGTATTGTGTGCAGTTTTGGTCCCCTAATTTGAGGAAGGACATTCTTGCTATTGAGAGAGTGCAGCATAGGTTTACAAGGTTAATTCCTGGGTTGACGGGACTGTCATATGCTGAGAGAATGAAGTGGCTGGGCTTGTATACTCTGGAATTTAGGATGAGAGGATATCTTATTGAAACATATAAGATTATTAAGGTTTTGAACACGCTAGAGGCAGGAGCCATGTCCCCGATGTTGGGGGAGTCCAGGACCAGGGGCCACAGTTTAAGAATAAGGGGTAAGCTATTTCGAACGGAGACGAGGAAACACTTTTTCGCACAGAGAATTGTGAGTCTGTGGAATTCTCTGCCTCAGAGGGCGGTGGAGGCCGATTCTCTAGATACTTTCAAGAGAGAACTAGATAGGGCTTTAATAGTGGAGTCAGGGGATATAGGGAGAAGGCAGGAACGGGGTATTGATTGAGGATAATCAGCCAATATCATATAGAATGGCGGTACTGTCTTGAAGGGCCGAATGACCTACTCCTGCACCTATTGTCTATTGTCTATTGTCTATAATTGAGGAATGATGGCTGAATGGTTCGGCTGTTCCCATCAGTAACATACTTTAGTCAGTTAGATTGTGGAGAAACCAGATAGGAAAAAATATATTAAAACATTTACAGATAATGTCAATTGTGAAAATCACAAACACTGCAGATACTGGAAACCAAAGCCGAGAATTTTGGAAACACTCAGTAGGCCGGTCAGTATCAATGAAAAGAGAACTAGCAAACAATCCAGGTCAAACACCTGAAGATTCTTACAAATGTATCGGTATAAAACTTGTTTGTTCATAAAAAACTTTTCTTTTCCTTGGCTGTTTTCAATTCACCGACATCTTTTTTCAGATGTTTTAAATAAAGATCCATGTTCTTTTGTCCCAGTCAGGGTAGAATCTTGATGATTTTTTAATCAGTCAGGATTTACTGTAATTACTCATGGCTGTCTGATGCAAAACCTGAAGGTATGGAGACAATCAAAGGAAGTATCATAATAGTTATCAGGGGGCTCGGAATCTGAGAGTGGATCTAATTATCTGCAGATACAAAACTGACTCCAGAATTTTTATTGGGGTTCCATTTGTTATGAGAAGGCATCCATTTTAAAGAAAATTCTGTAGGAAGGAACTGCGTATGTTTGTTTAAACCGAAGATAACCCCACAAAGCTGGACTAAGTCAGCAGGTCAGACCGCATCTCTGGAGGAACAGAATAGGTGTAGTTTCGGGTCAAGACCCTTCCTCAGAAATGTCACCTATTCCTTTTCTCCAGAGATGATGTCTGACCCACTGATTTAAGCACTTTTTTGAATCTATTTAAGGAAAATTCTCCTTTGTTACCAGAACTTTACGAGGATCTTGCCAGGACTCGAGGGTCTGAGTCATAGGGAGAGGTTTAGTAGGCTGGGACTCCTTTGAGCATGGTAGGATGAGGTGTGATCTTATAAAAGTGTATAAGATCATGAGAGGAATAGACCAGGTTGGTGCACCATGGCTCTTGCCCAGTGTAGGGGAATCAAGGACCAGAGGACATATTTTTAAGGTGAAGGGGAAAGGATTTAATAAGAATCTGAGGTGTAAACTTTTCACACAAAGGGTGTTGGGTGTATGGAACAAGCTGCCAGAAGAGGTAGTTGAGGCTGGGACTATCCCAACATTTAAGAAACAGTTAGACAGGTACATGGATAGGACAGGTCTGTAGGGATATGGAGCAAACGCGAGCAGCCATTGTAGCCGGGACATGTTGGCAGGTTGGGCTGGAGGGCCTGTTTCCACATTGTATATATTCGGAAATATATTTGATCAGCATTTTTCCAAGTGGTGTAGAACATGTTTCATGTTAATATGAACGCTTTCTATCATTAATCATTTTTCAATGTTAAACTATAGAAATGGAAGTTGATCCATACCATGACTGCTGCAGAGACTCTGATGATCCTGGGATCTGTTTTCTTTACCGGCTGGCGAGACCTAGCGACTATTGCTTTGGATACAGACCTCCACGGATAGGTACTGTATTTCAGGGGGTGAAATCGGGAGGTTTAAATGGGGGGTGTGGGTGTGTGGTGGGGAGAGGGGTGTGTGAGGAGGAGTAGGAGGGGGAAAGGGTGAGGGTGGAAGTGGGGAGGGGGGAAGGGGTGTGTGGGAGGGAGGGACTCCACTCAGTGGCCACTGGCTGCGGCACCACACAGCACCTCCCGACTCCACACAGTGGCTTTTCCGACTCCACACAGCGGCTTTCCCAACTCCACTCTTGCAAACTCAATCAGCACGGCTTATTTACTCAGTCCCGCCTCCGGAGCTTTATTCTCCAGCGGGTGCCGGAAGGGGCGTTGCCTTCATAGGCACTGACAGACGAGAAGACCAATCTGCTGATCTCATGATTTTTTAAACCTTCGTAACTTTTCTCATATTTCACCGATTGGAACACAACTTGGTGGCTTGGAGCAGTGGAGAACGCTGAGTTAGGTGACAAAAAATCCTAGCGATATAGGGTAGCATTTTTGTGCAAATGTATTTATAACGTGGTCAAAATGAGAGTTTTAGCCATAGTATAGATGCATGTATAACTGCATTCTTTAATGAATCCCCATCATGAGTAGTAGACTACATTCCAATTTATCTGGTATTTATGCAATCAAAATTCTCTTGCAACTAACAACAATTTCTAACAAGTCTAAATCTCCTCAGCCTTCCACTTCAGCTCAATACCATTGGAGTGTCCAGAATACAGTGAATAAGTTCCACTGCACTCTTGTGATTAATAGCCTAATCAAAATCACGCTACGAATAAAATTCCATAGATGGCCTACATAAGATTGATTTGTTTTTAATGACAATAAGCTCAAATGGTGTATTTTATGGAACGTGCTATGAAAAATAAGTGTGAAAATTTGTATATTGGATATTTTTAAGGCAGAGATAGATAGATTCTTGATTAGTACAGGTGTCATGGGTTGTGGGGAGAAGGCAAGAGAATGGGGTTGGAAGGGAGAGATAGATCAGCCATGATTGAATGACAGAGTAGACTTGATGGGCCGAATGGCCTAATTCTGCTCCTATTCCCTATGACCTTAAAAAGCATGTTTAGTTTATTTACATCAATAAGGGAAATGCAGTTTTAGTCTGATAAGCAGCAACTTCATCTTTGATGATCTGACATCTCATGTGTTGGTGAGAATATTTATCAATTTGGTTTATTTTTGCTGAATTTTATATTAATACCGTTCAGATTTTAAATATAGAATTGCAGCATGGCCGATTGTTATTTAAATGAGAAGGAGATGACATCAAGTTCAGGAATTTATTTTAAAGTTTATGATGTAATCTCATTAGATTCCACTGTATGTCACTGTGATTTATGCATAAAGTAGGCTTTTTTTTGCATATTTTGAGCATTTCTCATGCAGCTGGCAGCTTCATGAAACTGCAAGCCCATTCCTCATGGATTTTTGATGGCTGAGAATATCCTGTTTTGGAATTAAATGTGGATACATCACTGTGAGACCAACAACCACGTGTTTGCATGGGCAGCGGCCATTTATATTTTTCACTCATTTGCAACAAGGTGTTGTTAACAATAATAATTCCAACATTTAGGAAGGAGATGAGGAGGAATTTCTTTAGTCAGAGGGTGGCGATTCTGTGGAATTCTTTGCCACATAAGGCTGTGGAGGGCAAGTCAGTGGATATTTTTAAGGCAGTGATAGATTCTTGATTAGTACAGGTGTCCAGGGATATGGAGAGAAGGCAGGAGAATGGGGTGGAGAGATAGTTCATTCATGATTGAATGGCAGAGTGAACTTGATGGGCAGAATGGCCTAATTCTGCTCCTATCACTGATGAGTGTGTGACCTAATGAACATAACATATCCTCTACCTCACTTATCGCAGCTATAGAGAATATTGAAAAATAAGTATTCAACACATGGTTGTTGATAGGGAAGCATAATGGCGCAGCAGTAGAGTTGCTGCCTTACAGCGAATGCTGTGCTGGACACCCGGGTTCGATCCTGCTTGTTTGTACAGAGTTTGTATGTTCTCCCCATGACCTGCGTGGGTTTTCTCTGAGATCTTCAGTTTCCTCCCACACTCCAAAGACGTGGAGGTTTATAGGTTAACTGGCTTGGTAAATGTAAAAATGTGTCTGATAGACACAAAATGCTGGAGTAACACAGCGGGACAGGCAGCATCTATGCAGAGAAGGAATGGGTAATGTTTCAGATGGAGACCCTTCTTCAGTCCCATTCCTTCTCTCATTCCTCCTCTCCAGTGATGCTGCCAGTCCCTGCTGAGTTACTCCAGCATATTGTGTCTTTCTTTGATTTAAACCAGCATCTGCAGTTCTTTCTTACACCTGTAAATTGTCTCTATAGTGTGTAGGATAGTGTTAATGTGCGGGGATCGCTGGTTGCGCGGACCTGTTGGGCCGAAGGGGCTGTTTCCGTGCTATATCTCTAAACTAAACTAAACTAAACTGCAACTACTATTTACAACTGGCATTCAGTGACAAAACTATGTGAATGAAGAACTGCAGATGCTGAGAGAAAATTATGATGCTGCTTCTTAAACCCTAATTGAAAAGAAATCAAACAATGTTGTTGAACATATTTTTCGCAAGGTGCTCTTGCGGTTTGCTGCTAGCACTTTAACTATTTCCAAAACCAACATTTTCAAAAATCAGTGCAAAATGAGCTAAATATGGAGCCTCTCCAATTTAATTGCTTACTGATGCTATTTAAATCCAACAAATGGCTTCATCTTAATTTTAATAATAAACTTTAAAGTTACTTTTTTGTTACACTTACCAGGTTTCTTATTCGGAGATCCTCATGTGGTGACCCTGGATGGAACAAAATACACATTTAATGGTCTGGGTGAATTTGTTATATTAAATGTGAAAGATGAAAATAATACGGTTACGTTCAGTTTACATGGTCGAACCCTCAGAGCTGGAGAAAATAGAACATCAGAGGCTACAAACTTTGTAGCACTGGCAGCACAAGGACCCAGTGGAACAAAGGTGATTAGTATTAGTTATATTGGTTCATAGTATTCTGCATTATTCTAATAAATATCTTGCCATCTGTGAAGTGACATTTTAGTTCAGGCACTCATTCCATGGCAGCTGGAATGTCATAGATTGCTTGCTGTGCGGAGAATGCTTTTTCATACGGTTGGCAATAACCTTTCTTAGGACGGTTACACAACTAAATACACGTTTCCAATCAATTCAATACCATGAAGTAAAAAAGCTTACAAGTCAATCGTAAAGATGTGTTTAAATATTGCCAATTGTTAGTGATATAGCTATTGTGTAGTAGACTGTGGGAAGCCAGAGTGGAAATAGCAGGTGCTCTGGCTGAGATATATGATCATCATTGGACATAGGGGAGGTTCCGAAAGACTGGAGGTTGGCTAATGTTGTGCCGCTATTCCAGAAATGCTGTAAGGAAAAGCTTGGGAACTGTAGACCAGAGGGCCTAACATCTGTGGGAGGCACATTACTGGAGAGTATTCTGAGGTAAAATATATTTATATATGCATTTGGATTGACTAGGTTTGTTTAGGGAATGTCAGCATGCTGCTTGTGTACATGGGAAGTCATGTCTTAAGAATCTGAGCTTTTTGAAGAAGTAGCCAAAAAAGCTTAATTAAGGCAAAGCTGTAGCTGTTGTCTATATGGACTTCAGCAAGGCATTTGATAGGATTCCGTGTAGTAGATTGCTCAAGTAGGTTAGGTGGTGTTTTTCAGACTGAAGTCCTGTGATTACTGATATGTCTTGGGGATCACTACTGGGCCCATTGCTGCTGGTCCTTTATATTAGTGATTTGGATGAGAAAGTAGTAGGCATGATTAGTAAGTTTGCAGAGGGTGGTATTGTAGAAAGAGGGTGGTATTGTAGAAAGTGAAAATGGTTATCAAAAATTACCACAGAATCCTGATCAGTTGGGCAAGTTGGCTGAAGAATGGTTAATGGAATTTAATGCAAATAAGTATGAGGTGTTATATTTTGTGAAGTCAAACCGTGGCAGGACCTACACAGTGAATCTAGAGGTCATGGCCTCAGAATTAAAGGACGTTCTCTCAGGAAGGAGATGAGGAGGAATTTCTTTAGTCAAAGGGTGGAATTTTTTGCCAAGTCAATGAATATATTTAAGGCAGAGAAAGATAGATTCTTGATTAGAGGTTATGAGGAGAAGGCAGGAGAATGGGGTTAGGAGGGAGAGATAGATCAGCCATGATTGAATGGTGGAGTAGACTTGATGGGCCAAATGGTCTAATTCAGCTCCTATCACTTATGATATTATGATACCATTATGTTTGCAAATATTTGGCACCTATTTTTTTTAGATACAGGTGATGAAATCATTTTATTTTTACAGGTTCAGTGGAATCTCGAGAATGAAGATGAACTAACTCTTCTGGTCGATGGGAATATTGTAAATGTTACAGGTTGGAATGAATAGTCCTTACCTTAATTCATTTTGCATCATAACATTAAAACAGCTATTACAATGATGAAATAATCCTGAACAGATATTTAGCAGAAATGTATACAATAGAAATTCGGTTTTGGTACCAAATGCGTATCACCCTATCAAAGGATCAACTGGAAGGACAGATCAAAATCTCTTTCACGTTTCTTCCTCATTTCAAATATTCTAATGAACTGCAACAGCAAAGAGATCCCTGGTTTCTCTGTGAGGGCCACATTTGACACATATTTTCTCTCCTTATAGACGTAGGCCATTTTTGCTCTCTAGGTAAACTGGAATATAGATGAAGAAGATGCTTCAGCAGAGGCATTTGCTATGGGTCACATCAGCCATCACAAGGGCACATCAAACCTGTTGACCAGGTTCATTCCCTGTTCAACAGGGAATTATGTTGCCATAAGCCCAGTTCCTGCTTCTCCACAGCCACACGATGCACCCATATCTTGGTGCATATCCTGACTTCTCTGAAACCTGTACCTTCAGGTAATTTGACCTGATACTGAAGGAAATGTGGCAGGGGGATGGGAGCATGAACAGAGAGACAGAGGAGTGTAAAATGAGGGTAGAAGCAATAGGTAGGAAGGTGAAAAGTAAAAATGGCAGGCAGACAAATCCAGGGCAAAAATCAAAAAGGGTCACTTTTCAACATAATTGTATAAGGGGTAAGAGTGTTGTAAAAACAAGCCTGAAGGCTTTGTATCTCAATGCAAGGAGCATTCGTAATAAGGTGGATGAGTTGAATGTGCAGATAGTTATTAATGAATGTGATATAGTTGGGATCACGGAGACATGGCTCCAGGGTGACCAAGGCCGGGAGCTGAACATCCAGGGATATTCAATATTCAAGAGGGATAGACAGAAAGGAAAAGGAGGTGGGGTAGCGTTGCTGGTCAGAGAGGAGATTAAAGCAATAGAAAGGAAGGACATTAGCTTGGAGGAGGTGGAATCGATAATAGTAGAGCTGCAAAACACTGAGGGGCAGAAAACGCTAGTGGGAGTTGTGTACAGGCCACCTAACAGTAGTAGTGAAGTTGGGGGAGGGCATCAAACAGGAAATTAGAAATGCTTGCAACAAAGGTAAAACAGTTATAATGGGTGACTTCAATCTACATATAGATTGGGTGAATCAAATTGGCAGGAGTGCTGAGGAAGTGGATTTCTTGGAATGTATGCGGGATAGTTTTCTAAACAAACATGTAGAGGAAGCAACGAGAGAGCAGGCAATTCTAGACCGGGTATTGAATAATGAGGAAGGGTTAGTTAGCAGTCCTGTGCGTGGCCCCTTGTGCAAGAGTGACCATAATATGGTTGAGTTCTTCATTAGGATGGAGAGTGACATAGTTAATTCCGAAACAAGGGTTCTGAACTAAAAGAAAGGTGTCTTTGAGGGTATGAGACGTGAATTGGCCAAAATAGACTGGCAATTGATTCTTAAAGGGTTGACAGTGGATATGTAATGGAAGGCATTTAAAGACTGCATGGATGAACTACAACAATTGTTCATCCCAGTTTGGCAAAAGAATAAATCAGGGAAGGTAGTGCATCCGTGGATAACAAGGGAAATCAGGGATAGTATCAAAACAAAAGATGAAGCATTCAAATTAGCCAGAAACAGCAGCCTACCAGAAGACTGGAAGAAATTCAGAGTCCAGCTGAGGAGGACAAAGGGCTTAATTAGGAAAGGGAAAATAGATTATGAAAGAAAACTGGCAGGGAACATAAAAACTGACTGCAAAAGCTTTTATAGATATGTGTAGACAAAATGATTTGTTAAAACAAATGTAGGTCCCTTGCAGTCAGAAACAGGTAAATTGATCATGGGGAACAACGACATGGCAGACCAATTGAATAACTACTTTGGTTCTGTCTTCACTAAGGAAGACATAAATCATCTGCCAGAAATAGCAGGGGACTGGGGGTCAAATGAGATGGAGGAACTGAGTGAAATCCAGGTTAGTCGGGAAGTGGTGTTTGGAAAGCACATTTGGAAAGTGGTGAAATCATTGGACAAATTAAAGCACAAGGTAATGGGGGTTCAGTATTGATGTGGATAGAGAACTGCCTGGCAGACAGGAAGCAAAGAGTAGGAGTAAACGGGTCCTTTTCAGAATGGCAGGCAGTGGCTAGTGGGGTACCGCAAGGCTCAGTGCCGGGACCCCAGCTATTTACAATATATATTAATGATTTGGACGAGGTAATTGAATGCAACATCTCCACGTTTGCGGATGACACGAAGCTGGGGGGCAGTGTTAGCTGTGAGGAGGATGATAGGAGGCTGCAAGGTGACTTGGATAGGTTGGGTGAGTGGGCAAATGCATGGTAGATGCAATATAATGTGGATAAATGTGAGGTTATCCACTTTGGTAGCAAAAACAGGAAAGTAGACTATTATCTGAATGGTGGCTGATTAGGAAAGGGGAGATGCAATGAGACCTGGGTGTCATGGTACACCAGTCATTGAAAGTAGGCATGCAGGTGTAGCAGGCAGTAAAGAAAGTGAATGGTATGTTAGCATTCATAGCAAAATGATTTGGATATAGGAGCAGGGAGGTTCTACTGCTGTTGTACAGGGCTTTGGTGAGACCACACCTGGAGTATTGCATACAGTTTTGGTCCCCTAATCTGAGGAAAGACATTCTTGCCATAGAGGGAGTACAGAGAAGGTTCACCAGACTGATTCCTGGGATGGTAGGACTCATATGAAGAAAGACTGGATAGACTTGGCTTGTACTCGCTAGAATTAGCATTTTGTAATAGAAACTTACAAAATTCTTAAGTAGTTGGACAGGCTAGATGCAAGAAGATTGTTCCCGATGTTGGGGAAGTCCAGAACAAGGGGTCACAGTTTAAGGATAAGGGGGAAGTCTTTTAGGACCGAGATGAGAAAATGTTTTTTCACACAGAGAGTGGTGAATCTGTGGAATTCCCCTGCCACAGAAAGTTGTTGAGGCCAGTTCATTGGCTATATTTAAGAGGGAGTTAGATGTGGCCCTTGTGGCTAAAGGGATCAAAGGGTATGGAGAGAAGGCAGGTACAGGATACTGAGTTGGATGATCAGCCATGATCATATTGAATGGCGGTGCAGGCTCGAAGGGCCGATTGGCCTACTCCTGCACCTATTTTCTATGTTTCTATGTTTCTATGAAACAAGGTTTTGTCAGGTACTCTGCTCAATTTGTTGTTGTTGATGATGATGATGATGATGATGATGATGATGATGATGATGATGATGATGATGATGATGATGATGATGATGATGATGATGATGATGATGATGATGATGATGATGATGACGATGATGATGATGATGATGATGATGATGATGATGATGATGATGATGATGATGATAACTGAGTGCTGTGAAATTCCTTGTTTTTCTGTACAAAAGAGTTGCCACAAATGCACCAACAAAGTTATACAAAGTACTCATCCCTTCTTTGTCTGTTCCCCCACCCCCCCCATGCCGGGTCCCCCTTTGTCTTGGTGCCAGATCCCGTCCACCTCGGCCCAATCTCGATCTGTCCACGACCTTGAGGCTCCGTCCCCGATCCAACTCTGTTTGAGACTGACCCGAACTCAAGGTTCCGCCCTGACCTCATCTACAGGGTCTCCAACACGCCCCTGGCTCAACTCCACAGCAGGGCTCCGACCCGATCACTGCGTCATGATCACTCGCTCCGCACATGCCTCTTCGCAGCCACGGTGCCCGTGAGGTGAGTCCTCCGCATCGTCTGACCACAGCGTCAAGTCGGGCCTGCTCACTGGGATGTCCCAGCCCGCTGCTCAATCCCACCGCATCTGCTCCCAAGGCGAGGTTTTCAATAGAGGGGCTTCTGGGATATCCTCGTATTTTAGTGATTGTGGTTCCCCCAACCACCAACCCCCCCCGGCCATTGATGCGTCCTCTGTGTCCTCTCATTCTGCTCTCCGCTGAAATGTTTGTCAGTTTCCACCCATTGCTTAGGACGAGACCAGTTACCCAATTTCTGCAGTTCTGCTCTTTAGATTTGCGTTCAGGTTCAATATATCCTTGCCAGATTCTGGTCTTTCAGTAGGTGATAGCCGCAGACAGAAGTCAGACACAGACATGTTGGTGAATGTGACCGTGAACATTGGCATACAAACTAGAAACCTCTTCAGGCCTGACTGACTCAGCAGGTCTCCAGCAAATGCTCTTCAGTAGTGCTGTAATCTGCAGGGCTGACAAGGACCTG
Source organism: Leucoraja erinaceus (assembly GCF_028641065.1). NCBI lineage: Eukaryota > Metazoa > Chordata > Chondrichthyes > Rajiformes > Rajidae > Leucoraja > Leucoraja erinaceus. Next base: position 7,899,458 of record NC_073390.1, read on the forward strand.
CAGTCGAGCTTGATCATCATGTAGCAACACAATATTACTTGACATTTTTTTCTTTTTGATTTGTTTAAGTTTAAGTGGGTTTTGATATTGGCACTGTTCCTTAAGAAATCCTGTTGTTAAATGAATTCAATTAATATTTATTTTCCAGAGTCGGTCAATATGTATTCAGGAGAGTTAGATATATGGTAGCTCTTGGGGCTAACGGAATCAAGGGTTATGGGGTGAATGCAAGAATGGGGTACTGATCTTGGATGATCAGCCATGGTCATATTGAATGGCGGTGCTGACTCAAAGAGCCGAATGGGCTACTCCTGCACCTATTTTCTATGTTTTTCTATGTAATATAGCTTAAGATTTTTTTTTTTTAACAGAAAATTCTACCTATGTAAATCAAGTAACCGTGCAGAGGACAACCAACAATGAGACAGTTGCCAATTTTGAGGGTGGAATATCTCTCACAGTTTCAGGAAAATTGGGAGCTTTGACTTTCACTACTTCAATTGATAATGCTTTCAAAAATAAGACAGAGGGACTCTTGGGTGAGTACCATCACCATTTTAAGAAACAACATTTTGTTTTAAAGAAAAAAAACAACAATCATGAATATTAACAAAGCCATTAAATTGTTAAAATCTACCTCATAATACTTTCTTAATTAGCCTTGTGAAAAGGTAAGTCTCCTGTCTGTCGGAAACCTTTCCTTTATCTGATAGAGCACAATGTCTGGAACTCCAGCTTGCTAACATTGAACATACGTTCCAATGGTCCAACAGTGCTTTATTTGTCACATATGCAACTGCACAGTGACATTTATTTTGCATATACTGTATTACACATGCGGGCATTTCCCAGGTTACCCACAAGCGGTCGTTGGTCTTCGTGTCCGATTTCTCGAGCTCCCTCCCGGTCCCATTGTCTGAGGAGCCTTCGGGCGGGGTTCCCGATCTCGCCGAATGCTGAACCTTCAGGCGAAGTCCTGCTGACCGTCAGATCCTGCCGACTGATGAACCTTTGGGCTGGTTCTCAGTCCCGCCGACCGACACGTTTTCGGGTTGGGCATTGCAGGAGCGGCACCCAAGGAAGGCCTCCGCAGCGGAGCACCTCCATAATATATCGATTAGTGCCGAATGGATTGCTCTGACCTGAACCAATTCCCACATGTTGCAGCTCAGTGCTTCACCAAATCAAATCATTGATATTTTAATTGGCAAAGTTTTACATTTATTTTATATCTACTTTGTTTTTTAATTAATGTTTATTAAAAGTTATTGTTTGCATTATTTTAGTTTAGTATTAGTATAAAAACAAAACTTACAATAAATTCAAATATTTCAAAACTGAAGCTAAAGTGAAACTAACATGATACCACAAAGATTGAAGGCACATCACATCATCTCTTTCCCTCTGCACCAAATTGCTATCTGATCAAAATGTGTTCACGTGTTATGATGTGCCTCAAAGGAAGAAACAACGCTTTAGAGATTAAATTTCAGAATTGGGGGGTGGCGGGGAGAGTGGGGGATGGGGGTGGCAAAAGTGACAGTGACAAAAATGAAGTTATCTGGCTTGGATCACATTTAGGGTTAGAAAACCCCAAGGCCGGCCTTAAGCCGATTGGACCGAGGGGGCCCCGCACTAACGTTCCGTATTTCGTACGGAAATACGAATTCTCTTTGTAAAATAAAGATTTTTTTTTTAAATTTGCCATCTGGATTATTTTTTTTTAAACAAAACATGTATAACAACCACTGCACGCCCATCAAACACAAACAATTTGTTAACTAGTTCTGTTAGCATTTCTTAACAGCAAGCAGTTAACTAGTTATACAAGTTCAAGTTCAAGTTCAAGTGAGTTTATTGTCATGTGTCCCTGTATAGGACAATTAAATTCTTGCTTTGCTTATGCAAACAGAAAAAAATAGTAGGCATTTAATACAAAACAGATAAATGTGTCCATATACCATGATATAAATATATACACACATGAATAAATAAACTGGTAAAGTGCAAATAACAGAAAGTGGTTATTAATAATCAGAGTTTTGGCTGAGCCAGGTTTAATAGCCTGATGGCTGAGGGGAAGTAGCTATTCCTGAACCTGGTTATTGCAGTCTTCAAGCTCCTGTACCTTCTACCTGAAGGTAGCAGGGAGATGACTGTGTGGCCAGGATGGTGTGGGTCTTTGATGATGCTGCCAGCCTTTTTGAGGCAGTGACTGCGATAAATCCCCTCGATGGAAGGATGGTCAGAGCCGATGATGGACTGGGCAGTGTTTACTACTTTTTGTAGTCTTTTCGTCTCCAGGGCGCTCAAATTGCCGAACCAATTCATCAATGCATCGATCCACATTCCTCAGTAAATGTTATTGTGCTTTGAACAAGTATTAATGATGCCGTGTTCCTTTAAATACAATTCACGCGGCGTCATTAATACTTGTTCAAAACACAATTACATTTACTGAGGAATGTAGATCGATGCATTGATGACACATTGAGAATTTCTTTAAACTCACCATCACGAGTGAGGGCCCCGGACCGCGAGAAGGGGCTTCTTCTTGGTGTGCAGGTTAGTCATTCACCTACCGACCCACGTTGTGTCTCTCTGTGTTTTGCTCTCTCCCTCCCTCTCTCTCTCGCGCTCTCTCTCCCACTCCCCATCTCGTCTCTCTCTAGCTCTCCCACTCCCTCTCTCTCACCCTGTCGCCTCGGCATTCCCGGACTCATTGACGTCTTGCGGTAGAAAAAATGCTGGAGAAACCCAGCGGGTGAGGCAGCCGCCTTGCCCGCTAAGTTCTTCCAGCACTCTGTGTTTTTTGTTTGACTGAAGTTGAAGGTGGCTCAGCAGGACGGGCATGGGCTCTGGGGAGAGGGTTGCATTTCTGGTCAAGACCCTTCTTCAGAAAATCACAAGTACTTTCACCGATGAGAGTTCAGTTCAGTCTGAAGAAGGGTCTTCTCTCCAGAGTCGCTGCACTGCCTGTCCTGCTGAGTTAGTTAAGCTTTATGTCTATCTTCAATTTCAGAGAAATACAATTTCTCACGGGGGGCTTATAATGTCTCTAAACCCCTCAGGGTCTCCCTAACACCTCTAAACCACTCTAAACACCTCTAAACTTCCCCAAAACTGCTCTATTCCCCTCTAAACACTTCTAAACACTTCTAAACACATCTGAACCCATCTGAAGCCCTCTAAACACATCTAAACCGTTTAAACCCCTCTAAACTAGGAGGCTGACAGGTGACTTGGATAGGCTGGGTGAGTGGGCAAATGCATGGCAGATGCAGTATAATGTGGATACATGTGAGGTTATCCACTTTGGTGGCATCAACAGGAATAGACTATTATATGAATGGTGGCCGATTAGGAAAAGGGGAGATGTAACGAGACCTGGGTGTCATGGTACACCAGTCATTGAAAGTAGGCATGCAGGTGCAGGAGGCAGTGGAGAAAGCGAATGGTATGTTAGCATTCATAGCAAAAGGATTTGAGTATCGGAGCAGGGAGGTTCTACTGCAGTTGTACAGGGTATTGGTGAGGCCACACCTGGAGTATTGTGTACAGTTTTGGTCTCCAAATCTGAGGAAAGACATTCTTGCCAGAGAGGGAGTACAGAGAAGGTTCACCAGACTGATTCCTGCGATGTCAGTACTTTCATATGAAGAAAAACTGGATAGACTCGGCTTGTACTCACTAGAATTTAGATGATTGAGGAGGGATCTTATAGAAACTTACAAAATTCTTAAGGGGTTGGACAGGCTAGATGCAGGAAGATTGTTCCCGATGTTGGGGAAGTCCAGAACAAGGGGTCACAGTTTAAGGGTAAAGGGGAAATCTTTTAGGGCTGAGATGAGAAAAACATTTTTTACACAGAGAGTGGTGAATCTCATGGAATTATCTGCCACAGAATGTAGTTGAGGCCAGTTCATTGGCTATATTTAAGAGGGAGTTAGATGTGGCCCTTGTGACTAAAGGCATCAGGGGGTATGGAGAGAAAGCAGGTACAGGATACTGAGTTGGATGATCAGCCATGATCATATTGAATGGTGGTGCAGGCTTGAAGGGTCGAATGGCCTACATTTTCTATGTTTCTATGATTGTGTAGAACTGCTGTCTGGTTCGTTGATCGGTTTGCTAGATATGAACTGTTTTGGGAGAGAAAAATGCTCATGGCAGACCGAACGTGTTAAACAGAAATTGGTCAGATATTGAGCTTTACACAGTGAGAAATCATGTGAAATAATCTCTGAATTATATTTTAAATGAATGTACCTGCATGTTATACTATTTAGTTTGGAGATACAGCGCAGATAGTCCACTGAGTTCACACCGACCAGCGATTTTTGTTTTCCTATTTGACAATTTTATTTGGCGGCCAATCAATCGCTGTCTCAAAGGGGTTGCATCCAATCACCAACCAGCTTGCCTTAAAACTCCCGTTCAATCAACAAATAGGTCTCCTCCCGTCCAATCAGCCGCTGTCTCCAAGGGCATTGTGTCCATTCACATAATGCAGTTTAATGGTAATTAGCTGCTACGGTAAAGGTTGGAAGCCAGTGGAGGTACTGACAGTCAAACGGGAGCAGGAGAGATTCACACAGTGTATAATCCATAGCACCTTAGTGTACATTTTCATAATATATACTAAATAACAGGGCTGACAGACCTTGGCTGGGAATCTGGGGTTCATCAAAATTGTTCCCAATTGGGCCCCGCACCCCCTAAGGCCGACCCTCGAAGACCCTGTTCAAATTACCACACATTACTCCCATTAGAACAATAACTACAATCAAACACAATGGCTAAATAGTTCTTTGAAATTAGGTCATGAAAGGTTCGACCTGTACAAGCTGTTTCTCATGTCTCTGCTAAGAGTTTAGGCTAATTTTGACTGCTTATACATCCACATTTCCTGTATGTTCAAGTGTTTTATTGTCATACTGGACTAAGTGGGACCCGTTAGGTCCCTGTCACATGGGAGGCCTGGTTACAAGTACACATAAAAGCTAACAAACAATAATTGTGCAAAAAGACAAAACCAATGCCCCCAATTCTTAGTTCAGAGCTTATTTGGAGGTTGCAGTGTTTAATAGCCTGATGGTTGTTGGGACAAAGCTTTTCCTAAACCTGGGCATTACAGTTTTTATTTTACAGTTCCTTTCTCCTCAATTTAGTTGGTAGTGTAAAGTAATTTTAGACGTTTTGAACCAGAGTAGAGTATAGGAATAGGTGGTATAACCACAACATTCTTTCCTGATTTTGTTTCTAGGAGTCTGGAATGATGATAAAACAGATGATTTTAAAGCTGTTGATGGACGATACCTTGAATATAATGGAATTAAATTGCCCAATGACACTCAGATTTTCTTTGACTTTGGCCTTACATGTAAGTCACAGTTTTCATGTACTTCAATATATTGTTCTGGTTAATGAAATGATTGCCTAGTATTTAATTAGTTTCCTAATTATATCTTAATTCTGATTAAATTTCTCTGTTTGTGTTTTCTAGGGAAAACAACAGCGAATGACAGTGTATTTACATATAACACAACTGCTGGAGAGACTTGGTACACTTACAACAACAACAGTTTTGTGCCTAAATTTTATGATGAGCTTTTGCAAACCACGGACAAAGAAAAAATCGACAAAGCTAATGAAACCTGCCAAGGAAGTGATGATTGCATTTTTGATATTTTGAGTACAAATGATTTTTCCTTTGGAGCAGCAACATTACAAAGCGTGAATACGTTTGCAGCACAGAACAGCACCATGAGTATGTATTGTTTTTTTGCTAATGTTATCATAGGCACAGTTATTCATAATGTTGTAGCTGTGATGGATTATTAGCCCCGATTTTTATTTAATCTCAATGGCAGATTTGTTTTGTTATACTTGCGCTTGCAAGGTTAAATGGGTTTTTTTTTTTGCATGGTAAATTTTTGAAATTGTGGGCTGCTTACAATGTAGTGAGGGAAACTGGGTTGTGAGAGTCAATATGAACAGGATGAACAACTATTTATCTAATTGAACCAATCTATTTGAAAGAGAGCAAATATAAATTGTGAGTATTCAGTTATAGAGTAAAAGAGTCACACAGCTTGGAAGGCCCACCAGCCCAACTTGCCCATGCTGTCCATAGATACAAAGATACATAGACAATAGGTGCAGGAGTAGGCCATTTGGCCCTTTGAACCAGCACCACCATTCAATGTGATCATGGCTGATCATCTACAATCAGTCCAAGTCACCCTGCATCGTCATAGCATCCTCTTCACAGGTCTCACTGCCACCCAGCTTTGTGTTATCTGCAAATTTGTGAATGTTACTTTTAATTCCTTCATCTAAATCATTATTGTATATTATAAATAGCTGTGGTCCCAGCACTGAGCCTTGCGGCACTCCATTAGTCACTGACTGCCATTCTGAACATGCCCCATCTACACTAGTCTCACCTGCCTGTGTTTGGCCCATATCCCTCTAAACCTATCCTATCCATGTTCCTGACTAATACTTCTTAAATGTTGCAATAGTACCAGCCTCAACTAGGTCCTCTGGCAGCTCATTCCATACACCCACCACTCTTTGTGCAAAAAACAAAGCTACCCCATCGGGCTCCTATTTAGTCTTTCACCCTTCACCTTAAACCTATGTCCTCAGTTTCACAATTTCGCTAATCTGGGCAAAAGCCTCTGTGTATTCCCCCAATGATTTTGTACACGTCTTTAAGATCACCCTTCATCCTGCTCTTCAAGGAATAACATCCTACCTGCTAAACCTCTCCCTATAGCTCAGGCCCTCGAGTCCTGGCACCATCCTCGCAAATATTCTCTGCACCCTTTCCAGCTTGACAATATCTTTCCAGTAACATGGTGACCAAAACTGAACACAATACTCTAAATGTGGCCTGACCAACATCTTTATAAAACTGCAGCATGACCCCCCGACTTCTATTCTCAATAGCACTGATGAAGGCCAATGTTACAAAAGTATTTTTGACCACCCTATCTACCTGTGACTCCACTTTCAAGGAACTATGTACCTGCAATCCTATGTCCCTCTTCTCTACAACACTTCTCAGAGCCCTACCATTCACAGCTATGGTCCTGCCCATGTTAGACTTCCCAAATCCAACACCTGATATTTCTCTGTCTTCAATTCCATCAACCATTCCTCAGCCCAACTGCCCAACCTATCAAGATCCTGCTGCAATTTTTGACAATCATCTTCACTATCTACAATACCACCCATTTTTGTATCATCTGCAAACTTGCTAATCATGCCTTGTACGTTCTCATCCAAATCATTGAAAAACTCAGTCAGATTCATGAGACACAACCTCACATGTACAAAACCATGCCGACTATCCCCTAATCTGCCATTGTCCATCTAAATGCATGTATATCTTATCCCTTAGATAACTCTCCAGTATCTTTCTGATCACAAATATTAGCTTAACTGCTCTATTAACTGATCCTAGGCTTTTTCCTGTAGCCCTTCTTGAATATTCAATGATAATTTATTGTCACGTGTACCTAGGTACAGTGAAACGCTTTGTTTTTCATACAGCAGACCTAACTTAAGCAGTGACCTCGGCACATTTGGTGTTGACAAAGTTACAAAAGGTCACGGAACAGTCCAATCTACAGCCTGCCGCTGCTCATTCCTCATGTTTTTCTCCATGGTTTCTCCATGACCTTGACCATCTCCTGTGGCTCCACACAGAGTTGACCACTTTGATTCCTGAGGGGTCTCATTCTCTCTCTGGTTACTCTTTTTTCTTATATGTACTGTACATAATCCCTTGGGATTATACTCAATATTATCTGCCAGAGCGTTCTCCTCTTCCCTTTTCCCCTCCTCGTTTCCCACTCCCCTTTGGGGCCCTCGACAAATTGCAGGAATTTTCCTGAACACAATTGACAAATTCCCCCCCGTCTAAACGTGTTTTTATCCAGCCCGCAGCAAGCTCAGTGGCAAGACAGAGCTTATGTCAGTAGGCGCTGAGTTGATTCGAGTCAGGCAGCACGGAAGCTGCTTTTAGTTGTTACCGGGTTGGTCCCTTGAATTGTCAGAGCCGAGCCATCACAGGGCTGCCGTGAAGAAGGGTGCAATGTGAGGGGGTTGGGGAAGGGCGGGTTGTTCGGCAGCGGATAGAATTGGCCGGTGGCGGGGGCAGCAGTTGGAATGGATTGCAGCATGTTATATTGTGCGATCATTGCAGTCGTTCCTCTCTGCCCCCTCTCGCTCCCCTCTATGCCCTCTCTCTTTGTGTCTCCACCACCCCCCCCTCCCCCCCCCCCCCCCCCCATGTTTTATAAACAATTTCCACCCATGAGAAGGGGGTGGTTAACCTGTGGAATTCTTTGCCGCAGAAGACTGTGGAGGCCATCAGTGGAAATTTTTAAGGCAGATAGATAGATTCTTGATTAGTTCGGGTGTCAGAGGTTATGGGGAGAAGGCAGAAGAATGGGGTTGGGAGGGGGAGACGGATCAGCCATGATTGAATGGCAGAGTAGACTTGATGGGCCAAATGGCCTAATACTACTACTATCCCATTTGGCCTTATAATCCTGCAGGAGGAGCATTGTACCAACTTACCTGCCAATACCATTGCAACTAAACCAATAATGAAATCATCAGATTCACACATGGCAATCTGTCTCTGATAGTCTCCTCACCGAAGATTCCTGAGCCAAAGTCCCATATTTAACTTCCCCACAGCATTTCACCTCCACACAGCCTCTCCCCAAAACGGTAGCTCTCTTCACACTGAAAGTTGGAAACATAACATAAAACGGATTGGTTCAATGTACAAACAGGTCCAGAAAGAGTTTATCAGGATTAAGGAAAGGAACAACTGCTTTATAAATTTAACATTAAACAGTATTAAAATATCCTGTCAACAATTAATATTTGTAATGAAATTCTAAGCGTGTAATTTTGGGTGCCTGAGTGAGTGACAGATGCATTACATCACTGATCTCAATATTTAACTGGTGGCAAGATTATTTTCTGTCACACATGCAGAAACCATTCCATTCAATACATTTATTGGTGACGTTTCTGCAAGGATAAAACTCAGGTGGCACATCAAGACTGAAACTTCTGGACATTTATTTTAACTATCCTTCAGTCTCTTGCCTGAACTTGCCATAAAATATAGAAAATACTATTGATCTGGTAGACAAAAGTGCTGGAGAAACTCAGAGGGTGCAACAGCATCTAAAGAGCGAAGGAAATAGGCAACGTTTCGGCCGGAAATGTTGCCCATTTCCTTCGCTCCATAGATGCTGCTGCACCCGCTGAGTTTCTCCAGCACTTTTGTCTACCTTCGATTTTACAGCATCTGCAATTCCTTCTTAAACACTATTGACCTGGTATTAAGTTTAGTTGAGTTTAGAGATACAGCTTGGAATCAGGCCCTTAAGCTCACCAAGTCTGCACTGACCAGCGATCCCCACACATTTACACTATCCTAGGGACAATTTACATTTATACCAAGCCAATTAACCTACAAACCTGTGCATCTTTGGAGTGTGGGAGGAGTGTGGAAGGAAACCAAATATCTCAGAGAAAACCCACATGGTCACGGGGAGAACATACAAACTCCATACAGACAACACCCGTAGTCGGTATTGAACCCAGGTCTCTGGCGCTGTAAAGGACCTGTCCCACTTAGGCAAGTTTTTAGGTGACTGCCGGCAACTGTCATGGCAGCAGGTCAATGAAAAACCGGCGACTGGACCCCCCCGCCCCCCCCCCCCACTAGCTACAACAAAGTCAAGCTACAGCAAGCTACCGACATCCGGCAACCCATTAGGACGTCACCTACGACCACACCTACAACTACCTACGACAACACAGGCGACAACCTACGACAACCGAAGTCAACCTACATCCACCCGCAAGTCAAGTCAAGTCAAGTCGAGTCAAGTTTATTTGTCACATACACATACGAGATGTGCAGTGAAATGAAAGTGGCAATGCTCGCGGACTTTTGTGCAGAAGACAAACAACAAAACAACCAAACAAATTATAAACACAATCAAACACACATATTCTTTTACATAATAAATAATGGAAGGAAAAAACGTTCTGTAGAGTTAATCCCTGGTGAGATAGGCGTTTACAGTCCGAATTGCCTCTGGGAAGAAACTCCTTCTCAACCTCTCCGTTCTCACCGCATGGCAACGGAGGCGTTTGCCTGACCGTAGCAGCTGGAACAGTCCATTGCAGGGGTGGAAGGGGTCTCTCATGATTTTGTTTGCTCTGGAGTTGCACCTCCTGTTGTATAGTTCCTGCAGGGGGATGAATGAAGTTCCCATAGTGCGTTCGGCCGAACGCACTACTCTCTGCAGAGCCTTCTTGTCCTTGGCAGAGCAATTCCCAAACCAGATGGTAATGTTCCCGGACAAGATGCTTTCCACCGCCACTGCGTAGAAGCACTGGAGGATCCTCGGAGACACTCTGAATTTCCTCAATTGCCTGAGGTGGTAAAGGCACTGCCTTGCCTTACTCACGAGTGCTCAGGCGTGTGATGCCCATGTCATATCCTCAGAGATGTGGACTCCCAGATATTTAAAACAGTTCACCCTATCCACAGGATCCCCATTTATCCTCAATGGAGTGTACGTCCTCGGATGATGTGCCCTCCTAAAGTCTATGATCAGCTCCTTCGTTTTTTTGATGTTCAAGAGGAGGCTGTTATCCTGGCACCAGAATGCTAGATCAGCCACCTCCTCCCGGTAGGCCTTCTCATCGTTGTCTGAGATCAGGCCCACCACCACAGTGTCATCCGCAAACTTAATTATTGAATTGGAGCTGAACAACAAGCCATGACAAACTATGACCCTGTCGGCGACAACTGAAGACAACTGAAGACAATTCAGTCGCCGGTACCTGTCGCCGGTTGACGTAGGTAGTCGTCAATGGAATTCACCAAAGTGGTCACCTGGCTACGACCTACGACAGCACCTACGTCTGGAGAAGTCAAGCTACGCTCATTGGCGTCAACCCACTGTCGCCAAAAATATTTGTACATGTTGAAAATCCAGCATTGACCAGAAACACGCTACTTCTTCGTGCATATGGCGTGCACAGCCTAAAGTTGTAGGACAACTTGTTCTATTTGATCTTATTTGATTGTGCTCGCCAGGTTGATTGCATTAGTCAAAACCGGGCGGACCACGTTAAGATTGCAATCTCCCACCCCAGAAAGACGCTACTACTCTGTGTGCGACTGAGGAGACTGCTCATGACCATACAGGCGACACCCCGGCAACTATGTAGTGACTGCCTAGTTGCCTGTAGCCGCCTAAAAAATAGCCTAAGTGGGACAAGTCCCCAAGGCAGCAACTCTACCGCTGTGCCACTAAGCCGCACTGTATTGTGACAATGAATTTTAATGCAACAAATGTAAGTGATAGAAAGTTAATATAATGAGGTAATCTGTTCAGTATTCAGTATCTGAAAAGTAGCATGAAACATGATATTTCAATTTTATTTCTATGTTACTGTGAACTTGGAAACTAAATGAAATGTTTCCAGGCTGGAAATTCTGTTGCATGCCAAAACACTTTAAATTGTAAAAAAAGCAATAGCTCACTTAAAGCAATTGGCAGCTGTGAGCAAACACTACACTATTATAAATTGTGTTGCTGTCCACAAATCTCACCCGGATTCTTTACGAGTCACCAAACCATTGTGTATTTTAAACCACTGATGAATTTCTGCGTCACCAACTGAGTTGGTTTGAATTTTTCATAAATGAAATCCACATACATCATGATTTTGAGTATAATGTCTTAAATTTGTTTGCACGCTGAAGGTAACATAAGACTGAAGACTTTGAATAACAGTCATGTATTTTTCACAGATAATTTCCCTCCTAACATCACTGGAGAATCATCCCTTCAGACTCGTCTCAATGAACCAGTTTTCATTCTTTTTACTGCTACTGATGCCAACAATGATGATGTGACATTTGTAGTCTTGACTAATTCATCAGATATCACAATGACAAGTAAGGATTGGATATTCGTGACTTTCGTCACATTTATTTACCGCTCTAGTTATGTATTAGGTTGAAATTCAATCGACACCGAAGATGATATTTTGATTATGGGTGCTTGACCATCTGCATGTAGTAGCAAAGGGGATACTTGAGAAAAACTGGGAACTCAAGAGAGGAGGAATACAATTGCTTAGCTCATAGTTGACACAGCAGATGACACAAAGCTGGGTGGCAGTGTGAGCTGCAAGGAGGATGCTATGAGGCTGCAGGGTGACTTGGATAGGTCGGGTGAGTGGGCAGATGCATGGCAGATGCAATATATGGATAAATGTGAGGTTATCCACTTTGGTGGCAAGAACAAGAAGGCAGCTTATATTCACTGGAATTTAGAAGGATGAGAGCAAATCTTATAGAAATATAACATTCTTGAGGGATTAGACAGGATAGATGCAGGGGAAATGTTCCCTCTGTTGAGGAGTCCAGAACCAGGTGTCCCAGTTTAAGAATAAGGGATAGGCCACTTAGGACAGATGAGGAAATTATTTTATACCCTGAGTTGTGAATCTGTGGAATTCAGTGGAGGCCAATTAGAAGGCAGAAGGCAGTGGAGGCCAATTCACTGGATGTATTCAAGCAAGAGTTAAATATAGCTCTTAGGGCTAGCAGAATAAAGGAATATGGGGAGAAAGCAGGAGTGGGATACTGATTTAGGATGATCAGCCATGATCATATTCAATGGCGGTGCTGGCTCAAAGTTTTCTATGTTTCCATATTTCTATTTATGTTTTAGTACAGAATTTATTTTAAAAGTCATCTAAATGTATTGGAATCCCAATGGTTTTTCATGTTTTTAATGTTGTTCTCCTGAGAATTCAAATGACTCTTTCTGGAATCAAAGAATTTAGATCTAATTTGGTTGATTGGTTACCTTCTTTAGTTAACTTGTGATCTCTACTGGCCAAACCAGTATTTATGGACCATCCATAATTGCCTTTGTGAAGGTGGGAATGAGCTACATTCTTGTACCACTGCAGCCTTTCCATTGAAGACATTGTCACAGTGCTGTTCAGTAAGGAGTTGCAGGATTTGAATCGGTGGTGATGAATGATTGGTATTGCCAAGATTGTGTGTGACTTGGAGGAGGATCTACAGATGGTGGTACCTCCAATCTTGACGGTAAAGGATGTGGGTATGTTATGATTGCGGGAGTAGCCTAAGCAAGAAACCTCATTGCATTTTGTGGAAGATACATATCAGTTTCATTTCAGTTTAGTTTATTGTCACATGTACCGAGGTACAATGAAAATGTTTTGTTGCGTGCTATCCAGTCAGTGGCAATACAATCGAGCCATTTACAGTGTATAGGTACATGCGGGAATACCATTTAGTGCAAGGGCAAGCCAATAAAGGCCGATCAAAGATAGTCCGAGGATCACCAATGAGGTAGATAGAAGTTCAGGATTGCTCTCTAGCTGTGGCCAAGATGATTCAGTTGCCTGAGAACAGCGTGGAAGAAACTGTCCCTGAATCTGGAGGTGTGTGTTTTCATACTTCTATACTTTCATACCCGCGCCCGATGGGAGAGGGGGGGAATAGGGAATGGCCAGGGTGCAACTCATCCTTGATTATGCTGCTGGCCTTGCTGAGGCAACGTGAGGTACATTTGTGGTCAATCGAAGGGAGGCTGGTTTGTGTGATGGGCTACAATTTGCTGCACTCTCTTGCGGTCTTGGATGGAGCTGTTCCCAAACCAAACTGCGATACATCCTGATAAAATTGTGGTCTCTGTGCGCAGATGGCAAAGAGAATGAACATTTAGAAGTTTATAGTTAGTTCGTTATTATTGTCACATGTACATAGATACAGTGAAATACATGTTCTGCATGCTATCTAGACAAATCATACTATATATCAGTATTATATATTTTCATCTGCAATAATCACGTTCTGGCACCATCTTACAACTTCCAAATCTCTGAAAATCCTAATCTTAGCCCAAGGAGATACACTATTTCTTGTATTCCCACATTCAGGGCTGGTTTCCTGGCAGCATTAAATGGTGATGCGGGGTTTGGCCTGGCCCTGGTGATGTAATCGGTTCCTTCCACTGCTGTGCAATGCAACTGTGCTCGATCTGAATGCAGACTCAGCGGATGTAGGGACTCCTGCAGCTGTCTCTGCAAACACCACGGCCACAAAAGTCTTAGCAAGTGCTGCCAGCCTCAGCTTTCATATGTCCCTGCTACCATGCCCCACTTCCTGATCCATCACGGAAAGTGAATTTCATCAATATAGTTTCATAAAATTGTCATTAAAATTTGAGTATAGAGGTTGGGAGGTCATGTTGCAATTGTATAAGACGTTGGTGAGGCTGCATTGAGAGTATTGTGTTCAGTTCTGGGCACCATGTTATAAGAAAGATATTGTCAAGAGAAGGTTTACGAGGATGTTGCCAGGACTACAGGGTGTGAGCTATAGGTAGAGGTTGAGTAGGCTGGGTCTCTATTCCTTGAAGCACAGGAGGATGAGGGGTGATCTTATAGAGGTGTGTAAAATCAAGAGAGGAATAAATCAAGTAGATGCACAGAATTTATTCAACAGAGTTGGTGAATCGAGGACCAGAGGACACAGGTTCAAGGTGAAGGGGAAAAGATTTAATAGGAATCTTAGGGGGTAACTTTTTCACACAGAAGGTGGTGGATGTATGGAAAAAGCTGCCAGAGGAGGTAGTTGAGGCAGGGACTATCCCAACGTTTAAGAAACAGTTAGACAGGTACATGGGTACGACGGGTTTGGAGGGATATGGACTAAACGCAGGCAGGTGGAACTAGTGTAGCTGGGACATGTTGGCCGGTGTGGGGAAGTTGGGCCAAAGGGTCTATTTCCACACTGTATCACTCTGTCTCTCAGACAGGCTCTAAGAAAAGTGCTGTGGGAGCATATACTTGTACACAGAGGAAAGCATTCAATGGAGAAATAACAAGAATTCAGGGTCATCACATGTGAAGAGATTTCTGCAAAGGTGAAAAACAAGGGTAACAAAACCAGGGAACCATAGGATGGATATTGAGTGTTGGATGACGAGGATAACAAAAGCATTTAGCTGATATAAAAATCTGAAGATGGGGGCAACATGGTGGCGCAGCAGTAGAGCTAGTGCTTTACAGTGCCAGAGACCTGGGCTCAATGCTGACTATGGGTGCTGTCTGTGCAGAGTTTGCACATTGTCCCCGAGACCTGCGTGAATTTTTCTGATGTCTTTGGTTTCCTCCCTCATGCCAAAGATGTACAGGTTTGTAGGTTAATTGCGTTTGTTAAAAATTGTAAAAATGTCGCTAGTATGTAGGACAGTGCTAGTGTATGGGGATCACTGGTCAACGCAGACTTGATGGGCTGAAGGGCCTGTTTCTGCACTGTATCTCAAAAACTAAAACAATGCTGTTAGCATGAGGACTCCAGTAAACGTTTGGTTATTGCAGATAATTTCTCTGTCAGTTTAAATTGTATGAAATATTTTTGCCGTTGAGTGAACTAACATTTTATAATTTCAATTCAACATAGTACAATGTGAACGTGTAACATTTTAGAAATCACTTGTGGATTTTGTCTTTTATCTATAGAAAATGGGAACTTTTCTTGGCATCCAACAAGCTCCACTCCAGTGTTTGCCATAATACAAGCTAATGATTCAAAGGTCACTTCTGAGCTGGGATTGACACTGACAATATGCAACTGCAGCATCAATTCAACCTGTGATTATTCCAGATCAGTTATCAGCATGGAATCAGATAATGCCATGTTTGTGGTAAGTTAAATCAAAGGCATGCTTAATAACTTAGTTAGTGCTCCAAATAGTATATTATTTTATTGGAAGCTCTAAAACTGAATAGATTATGCCATCTTGATGTAGACAATTCAGTTATGGCAATGTTTGGATGTGGGCCTGGCAAGCAAAAAAAAGTAATAATTACAACATGAAATCTCTCTGGATCATTTATCAATCAATATAATTTCTGTTGACAATTTAGGTTGCAGCATGTAACTGTACTCCTGCATATATTGGTGATTATTGCACTGAAGATTTTGATGCCTGTCAAGACAACCAATGTTTCTTAAATGATACCTGCAAAGATCAACCTGCACCTCTCGAGGGTTATACCTGTGGTCCATGTCCCACCAATTTAATAGGAGATGGAGAGAAATGTTATGGTAATTAAGATTTCCATATGTTATCTGCTCATTCTATGTATGCAATAATACAAACAAAATGACTGTACATGAGATAATAATCCTTCAATAGGAAATATGTGTTCAACAGTTCTATTTGATGTTGAAAATGTATCAGTGCTGCAATGGTCCATTGATACAACATTCTCATCAGTGAAATGTTCTGAATGTTATTGAATGTATAAGTGAATATTTGTCAGCAAAATTGTGAAATTGTAATTCAGATACTTGTAAATTTGTAAATCATAATCAGGTTACCAAGAAGCGTTGAATTTTATTAAGGAAATGTCTTTAGTCAGAGGGTGCTGAATCTGTGGAATTCTTTGCCGTAGAAGGCTGTGGAAACCAAGTTAATGGATATTTTTAATGCAGAGATAGATAGATTCTTGATTAGTATGGGTGTCGGGGGTTATGAGGAGAAGGCAGGAGAGTAGGGTTAGGAGGGAGAGAAAGATCAGCCATGAGTGAATGGCGGAGTAGACCTGATGGGCTGAATGGCCTAATTCTGCTCCTTTCACTTATGAAATTATTACCTTAAATCATGGCTGAGAATGTAATTACCGGTATGGAGGAATTGGTTGGTGGCATTTGTAGAGTTTCAAAAGGTATTTTGTAAGATGCTCCCAACATGACTGTTGCAGAAAACTCATAGCATTGTACGAATGTATGTACAGAAGAGTTGACTTCTAAACTTAGATTTCAGGAACATAAACTGTATTATTCTGCTAAAATTGCCTGAGGTTTCTCAGTCACTGAGTGTAAGTGTAACTGAGATGAACATATTTGATGTTATTGAAAGTTGGAGCAGGTGCAACGGTTCTTAAGGCCTACTATTTAGTTTAACATCTCGATTTAATATATATTTCATGAGGGAAAGGTCCCTTTTAAGTAAGAATGAAGTATCACTCAAGTATTGTGAAGGTCTGTTTTGAAATGAGTGGTATTCAACTGTGCATTGTTTAGTTTAGTTTAGAGACACAGCATTGAAACAGGCCCTCGGCCTACTGAGTCCATGCCGACCATTGATTACTTATTCACACTATTTCTATCTTAACCCACTTTCTCATCCACGCCTGACACTTTAGGGCCAATGAACTTAAAAGCCTGCATGTTTTTAGAACATAGGAGGAAACAAAAGAACATGGAGGAATCCCACTCAGTCACAGAAAGAACGTGCAAACTCCCCACACACAGGACCCGAGCATTCGTCAGATTCGAACCCAGATCTCTGGCACTAAGGCAGAAGCTGTACCATTATGCTGCCCAGTGAATGCAAGTGCATGCATGTAGCATCCTCTGTGCATTAAACATCACATTTTGTGATCTTCGAGAAGAAACTGTAACTTAGAATGCACCATAATTTTATTCACCCATTTTAAACTGAAATTGAATTATATTGCAAGCAAAAACTCTACTAATTCATCCCATTTACAGACCTTTAATTCTAAATAACACCATGCCACTAATGACATCAGTTTGCACAGGAAATGTTGTATTAGTTTATTATCACGTGTACTGGTACAGTGAAAAGCTTTTCTTGCGTGCTAACCAGTCAGCGGAAACACAATACATGATTACAATCGAGCGGTTCACAGTGTACAGATACATGATAAGGGAATAACATTTTGTTCCAGATAAAGCTAGTAAGGTCTGATCAAAGATAGTCCTAGTGTCTACAAATGAGGTGACAAGTAGTTCAGGACTGCACTGGTTGAGGTAGGGTGATTCAATTCCTGATAACAGGGGGGTAAAACTGTTCCTGAATCTGGAGGAGTGTGTTTTCACACTTCTGTACGTTTTGCCCGATGGGAGAGGAGAGAAAAGGGAATGGCTGAGGTGTGACTCGTTCATGTGCCCGCCTGAATAAATGGAGTAAGAAAAAGGTCTCACAAATGATTGATTTTTGTTACAGATTTTTGTTGTTAAATATTTGAACAATTTTGATGTTGTGTGCTTGCTATTGTAGATTTTGATGAATGTCAGAATGAAACGGACTCTTGCAAGCAGATCTGTACCAATGTGTTGGGAAGTTACATCTGCAGCTGTAATGAAGGTTATGCGATAAATGAAACAAACAGTTCCTTGTGTGATGGTAAGCTGCCAGTGCTTATTACCTGAAGAAAGATTACATTTTAGTTTAGTTTTGTTTATTTTCGAGATACAGCATGGAAACAGACCCTTCGGCCCACCAAGTCCACACTGACCAGCAATCCCTGTACACTAGCACAATACTGCACACGCACACACACTAGGGATTATTTACATTCATACCAAGCTAATTAACCTGCAAACCCTGTACGTCTTTGGAGTGTGGGAGAAAGCCCACGTTGTCTTGGGAAGAAGGTACAAACTCTGTACAGACAAGCACCCATAGACAGGATCGAACCCGGGTCTCTGGCACTGAAAACACTGTAAGGCAACAACTCTACTGCTACACCATCATGCCACCCTCTTTTACAAAGGAACGGAAGAAAAAAATAACATACTGTTCAACCCATTGAAGTATTCATTATTGCAAATTGTTTTGTTGACAATTGTTGCAACTGGTTTTAAAAATAGTTTTCAAGAATCAAAAGTGTTTAGTTGCCACATATACTGACAACAGGCCCGCAAACACAATACTCATAGATAACATAATAAACCTAATTAATAACCCCAATACTGGTGCAAAAAAAAGCCCAAAGCCCAGAATCAATGCATTTGATTTGTGATATAACTGAAGAAAATTGTATTATTTTTTTAATCATCTCGAGATGTAGTTCATCAAATACACTGCAGGGGGCTTTTCAATGAATCATCAAAGGCAGAAAAATCGCTCCTCAGTTCACACACACTGAAAAAATTGGTCATTCTCAGTGTGCATTTTATAATAAAATCTCAAAACTATTTTGTTCATAATCATTATTTTTATTACAATTAATGGTCATGGGAACTCATGTAGGAAGGAACTGCAGATGTTGGTTTTCACCAAAGATGGACACAAAATGCTGGAGTAACTCAGCGGGACAGGCAGCATCTCTGGCGAGAAGGAGTGGGTGACGTTTCAGGTCAAGATTCACCGTCTCTGCCAAAGTCTTTTGCTCCGTGGAGAAATCAGATCTCCACATCAACATTGTCCCACAGTTCCACAATTCTCTCATCTGTAAATCAACACTATATATCAGAATGTTCTCCAACTACAGCAGTGAAAATATGCATTCTGTTAAAGATTACCATGTAAAAATATCACAAGCAAAAATGAAATCTAATCATACACAATTATGCATGTACATTACTTATAATCACCAATATTTGTTACGTGAACTGCAATCGCTGCTAATGTAAATCTTTTCTTTCAGACATTGATGAATGTCGTAATACATCTAGTTGTCCCCAAAATGCAAAATGCATCAATTCAAATGGAGGTTACTCCTGTATGTGCAAGGAAGGATATACTGGGAAGCCAGACAGTTTCTGCATTGGTATGGCACTTTTTTAATATCACCATTTAATATACAAAAATAATGAAGAATAATTAAAGCAATATGAATAGTATGGTAAAATATTGTGAAATGTTCTACTACAATAGTTTCTCTAACCATTCTAAGAAGAATCTATTCCCATTGACTTGTGTATAGGAAGAAACTTCAGATGCTGGTTTGTATAATTTATGGGCAGATTACAGATCATTCCTAGATCTATCTTGTGATTTCTGTTTAGTGCTCTAGTCATTCTAATGATATAGTTGAAACCCAAATTATATATGGGCTGCATTCCGAGAACTACGTTCATATTGTGACAGTAACAAATCTTGAGCTGTAAATATGTCCTAAAAATAATTTTAATCTGTTCACTACCAAGATTTATTTTCACTTGTATACTGTGACCCGGGTATACTCGGGGATGACACTGAACAGGTTAAATCTCCTGAAAGTCATTTCATGTCAAGAAGCTTCTATTCTCTTTTTCTGAGTTAAATTAAATTATTTACTAAATGGACCAGATTTTCAATTAACCAACAAGCGGTGTAAACTCGTTGGTCAGTTCTCTGCTGATTCTCTGTTGAGTGCAAAATCCAGGCATATGTGATTCTATAATTTAGCTAAATATTCTTGTGTTCAATTGTTTATCCTTTTAGATGTGAATGAATGCTCTACTGAGTGTTCCGGAAATAATTCTATCTGTACAAATACTGAAGGCTCTTTTGTCTGTACATGTAGAACAGGATATGAAGGATCCAACTGTACAGGTGAGTAAACTCTGGAAGAAAATGTATCTTTGGAAGAAAAAGGCATCTAACACAGTTATTCGGGGTTATTTAAGAATGACAAAAATCACATTTCTTACATTATGTTTACACAGGTCCAAACAACAAATATTTTTTAATGTAATAGGAATATATATTTAGTTCTTTGACGGAGTGAAATTGACAAATATAACAGGCAGTTGCAAATCTACCAGTTGTATTGCGTAGGAAGGAACTGCAGATGCTGGTTTACACTGAATATAGACACAAAAAGTGGAAGTAACTCAGTGGGTCAGGAAGCATCTCTGGAGAAAAGGAATAGGTGACGTTTTGGGCAGAGACCCGTCTGAGAAGCAGATCAAGACTCATTTGGCTTCATTGTCATCTCATACATTCTTTCTTTGATACTCGTTTCCTCTCAATTTTGTATTTCCCAAATTGACTCTTATCAGAAGCCATTAACAGCAGTTGATCCAGTTGTAAATCCACTCCAATTAATGTTTCGCCTTTCCGTTCGTATACATGTCTCCTTTGCCCCAGAAGGTTGTATTAAAGGATTTGTATGACAAAAAAGCAGATGAAAATTAATTGTGATATCAAAACTGTTAAATAATGCCTCTTTTTTTTCTTTTGCAAAATATAATATCTTTGTCTTTGTTTCAAATAAATGCAGATATTAATGAATGCGCAAGCGATCTGGACAATTGTGTTTTGAATTCTAAGTGCTTCAATACGGATGGCTCATACACATGTAAATGTAATCGTGGATATGAAGGTTCAAACTGCACCGACATTGATGAATGTAGCAGATTTATGGAGAACTGTCATAGGAGGGCTGACTGTCAGAATATACCTGGTTCATTCAACTGCTCCTGCAGGTCTGGATTCAAAGGAAATGGGACATTCTGTGAAGGTATGGATGCCATAATTATATATTTGTCATTGGGTATATATTTACAAAAGATTTTTGAAAAGAAGCTTATAATGTGCAGTGTGGGAAAGAACTGCAGATACTGGTTTACACCAGACATGGACACAGAGTTGGAGTAATCAGTGGGTCAGGCAGCATCTCTGGAGAAAAGGAATAGGTGAAGTTTCGGGTCAAGACCCTTCTGAGAAGCAGATCAAGAAGATAGCTCATTATCACTTAATTGAGGACTATTTGTGATAATCCTCAATAAATGCTGGCCATGCCAGTAATGTCCAAATGTCATAAATTAATAAAAGTCCAGTAGATTTAAGCCATCTCCCACCCTCCCCCAAACAGTATCCAAAGTGTAGACCTGCTACCAAGGGGAATGGCCAAAGGGGACTCAAAGATACACACAAAAAGCCTGAGTAACTCAGCGGGCCAGGCAGCATCTCTAGCGAGAAGGAATGGGTGACGTTTTGAGTCGAGACCTTTCTTCAGACTGGCTAAGGGGACTTCTGCACTCCTTTCCTATTCCTTTTCCTGGGTGGTCAGATTATCTTCTGACTGCACTTTAGGTGTGACCACTATAACTCTTATCTATGATACTCGCATTGACTTGGGCAATCCTGGGGTCATCCAGCTGCAGCTCCAGTTTACTCTTGGCCAGTCAGGAGCAGCTGCACAGGATGCACTTATCAGGTGTGTAGTCCTCAGAGTGAAACTGGAAGTTTCTCTGACTTCTCACGTCCAAAGGGAGCATATCAAACTCATAACCTTCAGCATCAAGTAGGATAAAACTTTCAGGTGCATGGAAACAAAACCAAACATTTACAATTCTCTCTTGAAAATATATCACTGCTCCTCCATCACCACAGCCAAACTCCTGGAGCTTCCGTTCCCACGGCAATGTTGAAAAACTTTCACCAGAGGGACCATTGTAGGTACCTTGCAGGGTGACATGGACAGGTTGGGGGAGTGGGCAGATGCATGGCAGATGAAGTTTAATGCGGATAAATGTGAGGTTATCCACTTTGGTAGCAAAAACGGGAAGGCAGATTACTATCTAAATGGCATCAAGTTTGAAAAAGGGGACTTACAATGGGATCTGTGGGTCCTTGTACATCTGTCTATGAAAGTAAGCATGCAGGTACAGCAGGCAGTCAAGAAAGCAAATGGCATGTTGGCCTGTATAACAAGAGGAATCGAATATAGAAACAAAGAGGTCCTTCTGCAGATGTTCAGAGCCCTAGTGAGACCACACCTGGAGTATTGTGTGCAGTTTTGGTCCTCTAATTTGAGGAAGGACATTCTTGCTATTGAGGGAGTGCAGCGTAGGTTTGCAAGGTTAATTCCCGGGATGGCGGGACTGTCGAATGCTGAGAGAATGGAGCAGCTGGGCTTGTACACTCTGGAGTTTAGGATGAGAGGGTTTCTCATTGAAACAAATAAGATTGTTAATGGCTTGGACACACTAGAGGCAGGAAACATGTTCCCGATGTTGGGGGAGTCCAGAACCAGGGGCCACAGTTTAAGAATAAGGAGTAAGCCACTTAGAACAGAGACGAGGAAACACTTTTTCTCACAGAGAGTGGTGAGCCTGTTGAATTCTCCGCCTGGTGGAGGCCGGTTCTCTGGATGCTTTCAAGAGAGAGCTAGATAGGGCTCTTAAAAATAGCAGTCGGGGGATATGGGGAGAAGGCAGGAATGGGGTACTGATTGGGGATGATCAGCCATGATCACATTAAATTGCGGTGCTGGCTCGATGGGCCAAATGGCCTACTCCTGCACCTATTGTCTATTGTATTGTCTACCTCCCCATCAACGTCCCAATGGCTGGCCTCCCTTTTCTGATCCAGAAATGAATGAATATATCAAGAAAGGGGTAACAACCATTCCTTTTCAGTGGACACTGACTGTCATCTGGAGGTGACTCTCAAATATGGGGAAATATTTTCAAATGAGAGCAGTTTTTGATGGGTGACAAGATAAGATAAGATAAGATAAGATACAAATTTATTGTCATTTGGACCCCTTGAGGTCCAAACGAAATGCCGACGGAAAGTTTCCATACTTCTTCCTTGTTGCATCCATCTACTTTGCTTCAAAACATCAAATATATTTTCTTAACTGAGATATTAACTCTCCTAACTGTTGAAATTTGTTTGGATATCTCGGCATTTTAGTCATTACATAGTTGATTGCATTTTCAGAGATTACCTCCACTACCAATACAACAGCAAGTCCGTCGAATGGAGCATTGAATCAAACAAGTACTCCCACTGTTGCCTTGGCTCCATCAAGCACCTCGACAACTACTTCAAAACTCACCAATACCACTGCTGTTACTTCTGCACCACCAAGGACCACCACAACTACCTCATTACCCACCAATACCACTGCTGCTGCCTCAGCACCATCCAACATCACCACAACAACTTCAAAAACCACCAATACCACTGCTACTATGTCAGCACAAGCAAGGACCACTACAACTACTTCAGTACCCATAGATACCACTGTTAATACATCAGCACAAGCCAGGACCACCACAACTACCTCATTACCCACCAATACCACTGCTGTTACCTCAGCACCATCCAACATCACTACAACTACTTCAAAAACCACTGATACCAATATTAATACATCAGCACAAGCAAGCATCACTACAACTACCTCAGTACCCATAGATACCACTGTTAATACATCAGCACAAGCCAGGACCACCACAACTACCTCAGTACCCACCAATACCACTGCTGTTACTTCTGCACCAGCAAGGACCACCACAACTAACTCATTACCCACCAATACCACTGCTGCTGCCTCAGCACCATCCAACGCCATCACAACTACTTCAAAACCAACCAATACCACTGCTGCTGACTCGGCACCATCCAGCACCACTGTAACTGCCTCAGCAAGCACCAATACCATTATTAATACATCGGCACAAGCAAGGACCACCACAACTACTTCAGAGCCCACCAATACCACTGCTGGTGATTCAGCACCATCCAACACGAACACAACTACCTCAGTATCCACCAATACCACAGCTATTACCTCATTATCGACAAGCTCCACTACGACAACTACAACAGTCGTGCCAACACCATCTGCTAATAGAGGTAAGTGCATGAATTATTTATGATGATATGAAATTAAGATGATATTAAAACGTGATGTCCCCTTGGAATACATTAAATAGTTTTGTAGCATATTTCAAGAACTTAGTTAAATTCCAAGGAACAATGAAACTAATATTTTTATTTAATATAATATATAATAAAATATTTAAAGAGAACTGTAATGATCTTCAAAGCATGATGTGAAATGATGGTGCAAGCAAATTCACTAGTAGCTTTCAGAAGGAATAAATATATCGAAAAATGTTTATTTTTAGTTGTACGCAAAAGAATGAGACTAGAGACACAAGGAAATGTAGATGCTGGAATCTTGAGTGAAACACAAAGTGCTGTAGTAACTCAACAGGTCAGTCAGCATCTCTGGATAAACTGGGATTCTTCTCAGACTGATTGTAGTCTAGGTGAGAAACCCAGACAAGAGGTGTGAGCAAGACAAAGTCTGGCAAGTGATAGGCGGATACAGGTGAGGGGGGTTTGATTAGCAAATGGGTGTTCAAATGCTAGAGAGGAAAATGATACAAAAGGGGGCCTGATAAGGAGAGAAGAGGAGTGAAATATAAAGACAAAGGGTGGGATAATTGTGGATGGGAACAGGGTAGATGGAATAGTGAAAGAAATTGTGGGAATGATGGTTAGGGATGAGAGGAGAGGAAAGTTGAGTTGTTACTTAAAATTGGTGAATTAAATGTTCATATCATTGGGTTGTAAGTGGAATATAAGGTGTTGTTCATTCAGTTTACTTGTGGCCTCACTCTGACAATGGAGGAGACATAGGACAGATAGGACAGTATAGGAATGGGTGTTAAAATGGTTGGCAATTGGAAGGTTCAGCAGGCGTTGGCAGACTGAGTACACACATTTGGCAAAATGGTTGTCTGGTCTACGTTTGGTCTCGTCAATGTAAAGGAAACCATACCCGGAGCACCAAATGCAGTAGCTGAGGTGACAAGGTATGGGTGGAGGTGTTACATGTCCAGTGATTGTAGGGGACATTACCGGGGAAAGGGGTGGGATTGAGTGGGAAGGGATGATTGAAGCAATGATTTGAAGAGGGAGTGGTCCATGCAGAAGGGAGGGTGGGGATAGGAAGATTCTGCTTGGGATCATGTTGAATGTGGGGCAAATGTCAGAAAAGGGTGTATTGATGAAGAGGCTGGTGGGTTGAAAGTTGATGCCGGGGGCATCTACCATTGTTCTAGTTTGGGGGAGGGGGAGTGCAAGTATAATTGCTGGACAGTGAGGAGAGGGATCCATCAATAACAGCAGGCGGTGAAACCACGATTATGAAAAAAAGAGGACATATTGGATGTCCTGGAGTGAAAAGCTTCATCTTGGGAAAAGATGTGGTGGAGGTGCAAAAATTGTGAGGCGAGGCTGACATGCTTGAAAGAGGCAGGATGGGAGGAGGTGTTGTGAAGATAAATGGGAGTCGCTAGGTGTGTCTATTGTGATGGAGACACAGATATTGAGAAAGGGGAGAGTGTCAGAGATAGTCCAGTAAATTTGAGGGCAAGGTGGAAGTTATGATAATACATATGCTCGATATTGAATTAACAGAGCAGTTCCTCTTTTCTTCTTATTGCAGATATATGTCAGACTTGCAATTTTATTACCACAAAATGATCACAGATGTAGCCAATTAGATGGGACTGAATGTGCCAGAAAATATGTTCTGCCTATATTCAGTATTCTAATTATAAATGGTTTATTTAAATATATATGTTTTGAAGCTTTGAAAAAATAATAATTTATGCTCAAATGATGCACCTTAGTATTGGAATAATAAGAATCAAGTATTTTGTTTCAAATTGTCCTGGATTTAGCTGCTAATACAACTCTGTTTGAAGAGGGTCACATAATTAGATAGTTTTATAATGGTGGTAGAGAGAGAATGGAGTTGAGCTATATATTAATTTAGTTTAGTTTAGAGATACAGCGCAGAAACCGGCCCTTCGGCCAACTGGATCCACACCGACCAGCGATCCCCACAGATTAACATTATCCAACACCCACTCGGGACAATTTTACATTCACACCAAGGCAATTAACCTACAAACTTGTACATCTTTCTGTCATCAGAACAATGAAAGAAGCAACCAGTCCCCCCACCCCCGCACCTCTTCACGTGCACAAACATTTCCCCTGACTAGTTTATATTACAATACAATACAATACAATTTATTTGTCATTTGAACCCCTTGAGGTTCAAACAAAATGTTGTTTCTGCAGTCATACACACAAAAAAGAACCAAGACACAACACAATTTACACAAACATCCATCACAGTGCATTTCCTCCTCGCTGTGACGGAAGGCAAAGACTTATCTCTCCCCTGCACTTCCCATTCCCCTCCCGATGTCAGAGTCAAAGTCATTATTGACAGATATATTAAACAATTTGGTCAGACTTCATGACTTCATTTTCATTTTGTAATTAGACATTCAATAAATGTCAATTATAATAAACGATTTCAATGTTTTCTTTCAGCTCTTCCTGACAGAAGAGTCAATATTACATTGCCTGTAATCAGCAGTAATAGGAGTTCAAATATTTCAGGTCAGGTTCATGAAAAGGTATGCCAATTTTATTTCCCTTCCTTGCTTGTTGAACTTTTTTATTTGTAGACAGAGTATTTAAGTATTCTATATAAATGTAAAATGGTTAAGAGTGATAATTTCTTCAAGATGTTTACAATAATTAACAGCACACCAATGTGATGCAGAAGTATAACATAAAATGTTGTCTCAACAAGTTAATGTTAGATTATTCCAAATCAAGAACACTATACAGCCTAACGTTGCTGGGTTTCACACAAAATCAAGATTAAAACATTCTTACATCAGTCCACGGAGGATTAGGCATCCTTTTCAAATTCGGAATCCGGTCAGCCTGCATGAATTATCCAACAACATTGAAAATGTAAACCAGGTTTGGAAGCCACTTAAGAGAACTGTAGCTAGTGTTTTCCATTGGCTCTGGGTCAGAAGCCATGTTGGAGCAGGCAGTGTTAGTGGCACCAGCTGGGCATTGCAGATACTGTTGTGAGGGAAATTATGATAGTGGCCACAGATGGTTAATGATTAATGATTAATTTATTATTAGTTTAAAAAGCTGGATAATATGTTTCAAAATGAGCTTGTTACACCTTGGTCATTTCCTCTTCTACCCTCTCCCATCAGGCAGACAGTACAAAAATATGAAAACCCACACTACCAGATTCAGGAAGAATTTGGTCCACATATTACTAGACTATAAAATAGTCCTCTCACAAACTAAGGGTATGGACCCAATCTCCCAACCTGTCTCATTGCAGCCCTTGCATTTTTAATGCACACTTCTCTGTAACTCGCAGGCTACAATACTGTGATGCTATATTCTGAACACCGGCATTTTACTGTTTGCCATATCCATTGTACTCATGTCATTGTTCTCATGATTTGACTAGATAGCACACAAAGTAATTAGCTGTATCTTGGCACATGCGACAATTATAAATCAACCAACCATGCATTCTGTAGAAATTTATTTTGGCGTGTTTCACTGACACCAATCAGTATATAGCAGAGTGATGACATGTTGCAAAGCTACACCATGATTACAGGCTCTGAAAGCATTGGAGATGTGAACTGCAAGAGCAGGTCTTTACTGAAGGCTGAAGATCTCAACCTGCATTAGTTAAACAATCCATCCATTCCTGGGCCACATCTTGATTCGATTCCGGGAAGAAAAATTTGAGAATGTTCTAGTGCATTTTTTAATTTCTTTGTTTCTGGAGATCGAAACCAACATGATGCCTAATCCAACAATCAATGGACGAATATTCCATGAGTACTTAGACGCCCATCTCCAATAACCACCCGCCACTAAAGTGCTATTCTAAAGGCACCAGTTGAAGGAGCAATCCCCAGTGGAACCCACTACTTTAACAAATTGAACCACAGAGAGAGATTGAAAGTCAGGGTTCACACTGCTTCTAGAGACCTTTATGGTCAGTTTAGTTTAGTTTAGAGATACAGTGTGGAAACAGGCCCTTCGGCCCACTGCGTCCACACCAACCAGTGGTCCCCGCACATTAACACTATCCTGCACACACAAGGAACAATTTACAATTATAGCAAGCCAATTAACCTACAAACCTGCATGTCTTTGGAGTGTGGGAGGAAACCCATACAGGTCATGGGGAGAACGTACAGACTCAGTACAGACAGCACCCGTAGTTGGGATTGAACCCAAGGCTCTGGCACTGCAAGTGCTGTAAAGCAGCAACTCGACCGCTGTGCCATTGTGGCGCCCTTCTGACACATCTGTGTAATTGTACAGAGTGCCTGGATTTATGATTTTCTGTGTTCAACACATTGTATTAGACTAGCACTGCACAGTGCCTATTTCTGCTTCATTACATCAAACAATGTTGACCTTGAAAATAAACAAAAAATACTTTGATTTTTACAGATCTATGAAAAGGCAAAAAAAGTGAGATACTTTAAGAATGCTACGGAACCTCTAATATGGTTGGTATAGTTTAAGTCTATAAACTATTCTATATTGGAAAGCCTCATTTTAATGGACCCCTTTATAACGGATTTTAGATGCAGTGGATGAAGCTGCCAATGCCACTTCCAGCTCTCACTGTCTCCCCAGCTGTTTAGAGCCCCGGCCTCCGACCACAGCCCCGTTTCGCAAGGCGCCCAACCGAGCCCGTCTTCACCCGCCGCACAGTCTGGTGACACGGCTGTTGTTGCGGCTCACGTTGTAGCCCCTGGGGACAGCGCTTTCTTCAGGCCACCCCCGCCGACAGGATGCTCTTGGTCACCTTGGAGCATCCTCTCACCTGTTGCCACTTCTTGCTATCGGCAAAGACTTTGGCCACATGTGCCAGGCACCCACCAATCTCTGTGTAAATCAAACTTGCCCCTCACATCTCGTTTACCTACCTCCATATGACGTCTGAAACGTCGAAACCATGGATCATTGAGCAGCCAGCCATGTCCTGTCCCTCTTGTAACCAAGTCTCCATAATAGCCACATCATCATACTTTCAAGCACTGATTCAGGATCTAGATTGATCTACAAGGATATTGGTCCTCCTTGTCCAAGTTAAGGGGAGAACATACAAGCAGCACCTGCAGTCGGGATTGAACCTGGGTCTCCAGTGGTGTAAGGCAGCAACTCTACCGCTGTACCACCATGCTGCCCTTGCCACTAAATAGTTAATTTAGTTAATTAATATTAATGCCTTAAATGAAAGACAGTTTGATGCATTTTATCTATGTTAATATTTTTTAAACGATTGAAATCCACCAGCAGTTTCTAAGCATATTATCAAACATATAGAAACATTGGAAAATGAAAACTGGTGATATAAGCATTGAGTCATAAAGAATGACAACTGGCCATTCAACCCAGCTGGTCCATGACGACCAAGATGCATGATCGACTCTAGTCCCACCTGCCTGCATTTGTCCCATATCCCTCTAAATATTTTTTATTCATGTACCTGTTCAAATCTCTCTATAAATGTTATGGAACCTGCCTCGACCACCTCCTCATACTCCATATTCCACATACTCACCACCATCTGTATGGAAAAAGTTTCCCCATCAGGTTCCAATTAAATCTTCCGCCTCTCACCTTAAACAATGTCCACAGACCTTCAAATCCTAGCAGCATCTTTGTAAGTCTTCTCCATGCTCTTTCCAGCTACAACATCTTTCTTATAGCGAGGTGACCAAAACTGAACACATATATTCCAAATGCAGCCTCATCAATGTACGGTAAAATGACTGTAACATAGCTTCCCAAATTCCATACTCAGTATGCTAATAGATGAAGGCCAATCATCTTGACCACCCTATCTACCTGTGATTCCACTTTCAAGGAACAATTTCCTGTACACCAGATCATTCTGTTAAATAACAATCTCCAGAACCCTTCCATTCACTGTGAAGGTCCTATCATGCTTTGACTTCTCAAAATGCAATACCTCCCACTTAGAACCAAAAAGCTGGAGTAACTCAGCGGGACAGGCAGCATCTGTGGAGAGAAAGAATAGGTGATGTCCCTTCTTCAGACAGGGCTTCGGAGACATGACCTCCCACATACAAAATCATGCTGACTTAATCCCTTAATCAATACCTGTTTATCCAAATGCATATATATCTTATCCCTCAGATTATTCTCCAGTAACTTTCCTACCACAGATGTTATACACACTGGTCTACATTTCTCTTTGGCTTTTCTTTGGAGTCCATCTTAAATAGAGGCACAAGATTAGCCACCAGTATTCTGGCACCTCACCCATATCTAATGATAGTTTGTGTATCATAGAAACATAGAAAATAGGTGCTGGAGTAGGCCATTCGGCCCTTCGAGCATGCACCGCCATTCAATATGATCATGGCTGATCATCCAACTCAGTATCCTGTACCTGCCTTCTCGCCATACCCACTGATACCTTTAGAAACAAGGGCCACATCTAACTCCCTCTTAAATATAGCCAATGGACTGGCCTCAACTACCTTCTGTGGCAGAGATTTCCAGAGATTCACCACTCTCTGTGTGAAAAATGTTTTTCTCATCTCGGTCCTAAAAGATTTCCCCCTTATCCTTAAACTGTGACCCCTTGTTCTGGACTTCCCTAACATCGGGAACAATCTTCCTGCATCTAGCCTGTCCAACCCCTTAAGAATTTTGTAAGTTTCTATAAGATCCCCCCTCAATCTTCTAAATTCTAGCGAGTACAAGACCAGTCTATCCAGTCTTTCTTCATATGAAAGTCCTGACATCCCAAGAATCAGTCTGGTGAACCTTCTCTGTACTCCCTCTATGGCAAGAATGTATTTCCTCAGATTAGGAGACCAAAACTGTACGCAATACACCAGGTGTGGTCTCACCAAGACCCTGTACAACTGTTGTAAATAGCAGGGGTCCCAGCACTGAGCCTTGCGGTACCCCACTGGTCACTGCCTGCCATTCTGAAAAGGACCTGTTTACTCCTACTCTTTGCTTCCTGTCTGCAAGCCAGTTCTCTATCCACATCAATATTGAACCCTCAATATCGTGTGCTTTAAGTTTGTATACTAATCTCTTATGTGGGACCTGGTCGAAAGCCTTCTGTAAGTCCAGATATAACACAACCACTGGTTCTCCCTTATCCACTCTACTAGTTGCATCGTCAAAAAATTCTATAAGATTCGTCAGACTTGATTTACCTTTCATAAATCCACGCTGACTTTTCCAATGATTTCACCACTTTCCAAATGTGCTGCAATCCTATCTTTAATAACTGACTCAAGCAGTTTCCCCACTACTGATGTTAGACTAACTGGTCTGTAATTCCCCATTTTCTCTCTCCCTCCCTTTTTAAAAAGTGGGGTTACATTAGCTACCCCCCTATCCTCAGGAACTACTCCAGAATCTAAAGAGTTTTGAAAAAAATATCACTAATGCATCCACTATTTCTGGGCTACTTCCTTAAGTAAGCTGGGATGCAGCCTATCTGGCCCTGGGGATTTATCGGCCTTTAATACATTCAATTTACCTAACACCAATTCCTGGCTAACCTGGAATTCACTCAGTTCGTCCACCTCATTTGACCCCCGGTCCCCTGCTATTTCCGGCAGATTATTTAAGTCTTCCTTGGTGAAGACAGAACCAAAGTAGTTATTCAATTGGTAGGTTACACAGAAAAGCTGGAGAAACTCAGCGGGTGCAGCAGCATCTATGGAGCGAAGGAAATAGGCAACGTTTCGGGCCGAAACCCTTCTTCAGACTGATCAGGGGTGGGGGTGGGTGGGGACAAGAAAGGGAAAAGGAGGAGTAGCCGGAAGGCTGGAGGGTGGGAGGAGACAGCAGGGGAGCTGAGGAAGGGGAGGAGACAGCAAGGACTAACAGAATTGGGAGAAGTCGATGTTCATGACCCCGGGGTGCAGACTCCCCAAACGGAATATGAGGTGCTGTTCCTCCAATTTCCGGTGCTGCTCGCTGTGGCCATGGAGGAGACCCAGGACAGAGGGGTCGGAGACGGAGTGGGAGGGGGAGTTGAAGTGCTGAGCCACCGGGAGGTCAGCTAGGTTATTGCGGACCGAGCGGAGGTGTTCGGCGAAACGATCGCCCAACCTCCGCTTGGTCTCACCGATATAGATCTGCTGACATCTAGAGCAGTGGACGCAATAGATGAGGTTGGAAGAGATGCAGGTAAACCTCTGTCGCACCTGGAACGATTGCTTGGGTCCCTGAAAGGAGTTGAGGGGGGAGGTAAAGGGACAAGTGTTGCATCTGCTGCGGCCGCAAGGGAAAGTGCCCGGGGAGGGGGTGGACCGAGAGGGAAGGGAAGAATTGACAAGGGAGTTATGGAGGGAGCGGTCTTTGCGGAAGGCAGATATGGGGGGAGATGGGAAGATGTGGCTAGTAGTGGGGTCACGTTGGAGGTGGCGAAACTGACGGAGGATTATTTTTTGTATGTGATGGCTGGTGGGGTGAAAGGTGAGGACTAGGGGGACTCGGCCCTTGTTGCGAGTGCGGGGATGGGGAGAGAGAGCAGTGTTGCGGGGTATGGAAGAGACCCTGGTACGAGCCTCATTTATGGTGGAGGAGGGGAACCCCCGTTCCCTGAATAGTGAGGACATTTCAGATGTCCTGGTGTGGAACGCCTCATCCGTGGAGCAGATGCGACGTAGACGGAGGAATTGGGAGTAGGGGATGGAGTCCTTACAGGAAGCAGGGTGGGAAGAAGTGTAGTCCAGATAGCCATGGGAGTCAGTGGGTTTGTAGTGTATGTCGGTTAGAAGTCTATCACCTGCAATGGAGATAGTGAGGTCAAGGAATGGTAGGGAAGTGTCGGAGATGCACCCCGGGGGCATGAACATCGACTTCTCCCAATTCTGTTAGTCCTTGCTGTCTCCTCCCCTTCCTCAGCTCCCCTGCTGTCTCCTCCCACCCTCCAGCCTTCCGGCTACTCCTCCTTTTCCCTTTCTTGTCCCCACCCACCCCCACCCCTGATCAGTCTGAAGAAGGGTTTCGGCCCGAAACGTTGCCTATTTCCTTCGCTCCATAGATGCTGCTGCACCCGCTGAGTTTCTCCAGCTTTTCTGTGTAACCTACGATTCTCCAGCATCTGCAGTTCCCTCTTTAACACTTAGTTATTCAATTGGTCTGCCATGTCCTTGTTCCCCATGATCAATTCACCTGTTTCTGACTGCAAGGGACCTACATTTGTTTTAACTGATCTTTTTCTCTTCCCATATCTATAAAAACCTTTGCAGTCAGTTTTTATGTTCCCTGCCAGTTTTCTTTCATAATCTATTTGCCCTTTCCTAATTAAGCCCTTTGTCCTCCTCTGCTGGACTCTGAATTTCTACCAGTCCTCTGCTTTTTCTAGCTAATTTGTATGCTTCATCTTTTGTTTTGATACTATCCCTGATTTCCCTTGTCATCCATGGATGTACAACCTTCCCTGATTTATTATTTTGCCAAACTGAGATGAACAATTTTTGTAGTTCATCCATGCAGCCTTTAAATGCCTTCCATTGCATATCCACAATCAACCCTTTAGGAAACATTTGCCAGTCTATCTTGGCCAATTCACGTCTCATACCTTCAAAGTTACCTTTATTTAAGTTCAGAACCCTTGTTTCTAAATTAATTTTGTCACTCTCCATCCTAATGAAGAACTCAACCATATTATGGTCCTCTTGCCCAAGGGGCCACACACAACAAGACTGCTAACTAACCCTTCCTCATTACTCAATACCCAATCTAGAATAGCCTGCTCTCTCATTGGTTCCTCTACATGTTGGTTTAGAAAACTATCCTGCATACTTTCCAAGAAGTCCTCTTCATCAGAACCCTTGCCAACTTGATTCACCCAATCTATATGTAGATTGAAGTCACCCATTATAATTGTTTTACCTTTGTTGCATGCCTTTCTAATTTCCTGTTTGATGCCATCCCCAACTCCACTACTACTGTTAGGTGGCCTGTACACAACTCCTGCTAGTGTTTTCTGCCCCTTAGTGTTTCGCAGCTCTACCCATATCGATTCCACACCCTCCAAGCTAATGTCCTTACTATTGCTTAATCTCCTCTCTAACCAGCAACACTACCCCACCTCCTTTTCCTTTCTGTCTCTCCCTCCTGAATATTGAATATCCCTGGATGTTCAGCTCCCAGCCTTGGTCACCCTGGAGCCATGTCTCCGTGATCCGAACTATATCATAGTCATTAATAGCTATCTGCACATTCAACTCATCCACCTTATTACGAATTCTCCTTACATTGACGCACAAAGCCTTCAGGCTTGTTTTTACAACACTCTTACCCCTTATACAATTATGTTGAAAAGTGGACTTTTTGATTTTTGCCCTGGATTTGTCTGCCTGCCACTTTTACTTTTCACCTTGCTACCTATTGCTTCTACCCTCATTTAACACCCCTCTGTCCCTCTGCTCACACATTTAAGAAACCCTTTCCCCTTTAACTCCATCCTTGACTATCCCATTTGACACCCCACGCCCCTTATTCAGTTTAAAACCACCCGTGTAGCAGTGGCAAATCTGCCTGCCAGAATGCTGGTCCCCCACCTGTTAAGATGCAATCCATCCCTTTTTTTACAGTTCCCCCTTACTCCAAAACAGATCCCAGTGATCTAAGAATCTAAATCCGTGCACCAGTTCCTCAGCCACACATTCAGGTCCCGTATCTCCCTGCTTCTGCTCTCGCCAGCACGAGGAACTGGAAGCAAACCGGAGATAACAACCCCGGAGGTCCTGCTTTTCAGCATTTTTCCGAGCTCTCTAAAGTCATGCTGCAGAATATTCATCCCCTTCTTTCCGACATCGTTTGGAATTCTTTTCTGTAGCTTCCTCAAATATAACTGACCAGGCACAGGAGATTTGTCTTCCATTAATTTTCCCAATGTCCCCAGCCTATCTTTTTCCACAGTAAAAACATGAGGAATACTAATTACGGACTTTGCCCATCTCATGCTGCTCCACACAGAGATGACTGCTCTGGTTTCTATGGGTTTAAGAAGGAACTGCAGATGCTGGAAAATCGAACGTAGACAAAAATGCTGGAGAAACTCAGCGGGTGTAGCAGCATCTAAGAAACTAAAGAAATAGGCAACATTTCGGGTTGAAACCCTTCTTCAGACTGGTTTCTATGGGGCCCTATTCTCTCTCTCATCACCCTCTTTGCCTTAATTTATAATCTCTTTGGATTACCCTTAATATTATCTGCCAGAGCTATCTCCTACTATCTTTTTTCCCTCCTGATTTTCTTAAGTATCTCCTTAGTTCTTGAAACTCCTCCACTTGATCCCAGCTGTCGATACCTCTCCCATGCCTCCTTCTTTTACCTGACTAGAGCCTCAATTTCTTAAAAGCAGTCAGTGGGTATCAGGGTGTTTGGTGCTTAATCAAGGTCTCAGATTGTACAACCTCAGATTGCTCTCCACCGACTGGTCCATTTCAAGAGCATCGACACATGTATGATAAATAAGATAAATGCAGCAAGCGCAAGGGACAAGAGCCATTGTTGTCTTAAGTTCTCCCTCCTTCCCCAACCCCCAGCTCTTATGTCATGAAATCATAAATGATAAGAGCAGAAATAGGCCATTCAGCCCATCAAGTCTACGCCCCCATTCAATCATGGCTGATTTATCTCTCCCTCCTAACCCCATTCTCCTACCTTCTCCCCATAATCCCTGACACCCATACTAATCAAGAATCTATCTATCTCTGCCTTAAAAATATCCATTGACTCTGCTTCCACAGCCTTCTGTGGTAAAGAATTCCACAGATTCATCACCCACTGACTAAAGAAATTCTTCCTCAGATTCAGATTCAGATTCAGATTTAACTTTATTGTCATTGTGCAGTGTACAGTACAGAGACAATGAAACGCAGTTAGCATCTCCCTAGAAGAGCGACATATATATGAGCAATAAATAATTCTATTTCCGTGCAAACAGCCATAGTATTTTTTTCCTGGTGGGAGGGGTGTCCGGGGAGGGTGATTGGCAATCACCGAGGTACAGTGTTGAGTAGTGTAACAGCTGCAGGGAAGAAGCTGTTCCAGGACCTGCTGGTTCAGCAACGGAAAGACCTGTGGTACCTCCCGGATGGTAGGATGGTAAACAGTCCATGGTTGGGGTGAGAGCAGTCCTTGGCGATGCTGAACGCCCTTCGCAGACAACACTTGCTTTGGACAAATTCAATGGAGGGGAGCGAGGAACCGGTGATGCGTTGGGCAATTTTCATCACCCACTGCAGTGCTTTCCGGTCGGAGACAGAGCAGTTGTCGTACCAAACTGTGATACAGTTGGTAAGGATGCTCTCGATGGTGCAGCGGTAGAAGTTCACCAGGATCTGAGGAGACAGATGGACCTTCTTTAGTCTCCTCAGGAAGAAGAGACGCTGGTGAGCCTTCTTGACCAGAGTTGAGGTATTGTGGGTCCAAGAGAGGTCATCGGAGATGTTGACCCCCAGGAACTTGAAGCTGGAAACACGTTCCACCTCCGTCCCGTTAATGTGGATGGGGGTGTGCGTGCCGCCCCTAGACTTCATGAAGTCTACAATGAGCTCCTTGGTCTTCTTGGAGTTAAGGGCCAGGTTGTTCTCAGCACACCATGCTGCTAGGAGCTGGACCTCCTCCCTATAGGCCGACTCATCATTGTTGCTGATGAGGCCAATCACCGTTGTATCATCTGCATACTTGATGATGGTGTTAGTCCCATGTACAGGTGTGCAGTCATAGGTGAAGAGGGAGTAGAGGAGGGGGCTCAGCACACAGCCCTGTGGAACGCCGGTGTTCAGGGTGAGGGTTGAGGTGTGCTTGTCTAACCTAACAGACTGGGGTCTGTTGGTTAGAAAGTCCAGTATCCAGTTGCACAGGGAGGGGTCGGTGCCCAGGTTACCGAGTTTGATGATCAGATTAGAGGGTATAATGGTGTTGAATGCTGAGCTGTAATCGATGAACAGCATTTTTACGTAAGTGTCTCTGTTGTCGAGGTGGGAGAGGGCGAAGTGAAGTGCCGTTGAGATGGCATCCTCCGTACTCCTGTTCTTGTGGTAGGCAAACTGATAGGGATCTAATGTGGGGGGTAGGCAGCCTTTGAGGTGTGCCAGGACCAGCCTCTCAAAGCACTTGGTGATGATGGGCGTAAGTGCAACTGGGCGTAAGTCGTTGAGGCTTGCCGCGGTGGAGTGTTTTGGCACCGGCACGATGGAGGTGGTTTTAAGGTACGTGGGCACAACTGCTTGGGCAAGTGACAGGTTGAAGATGTCAGTCCAGACGTCTGTCAGCTGCGCAGCACAGGCCCTGAGGACACGCCCGGGGATGCCGCCAGGGCCAGCAGCCTTACGTGCATTAGTCCTACTCAGTGCCACATACACGTCGTAGGGGGTGAGTGTGAGGGGCTGGTGATTGACAGGGAGCACCGCCTTGATGGCCATCTCTAGATTGTCCCTGTCAAAGTGGGGACAATCCCATTCCTAAAGGAACATCCTTTAATTCTGAGGCTATGACTCCTAGACATTCCCACTAGTGGAAACATCATGTCCCATCCACTCTATCCAAGCCTTTCACTATTTGGTAAGTTTCAATGAGATATCCCCTCATCCTTCTAAACTTCAGCGAGTACAGGCCCAGTTGGGTCAACGCTCATCATATGTTAACCCACTCATTCCTGGAGAAACACTTTATATTCCTTTATAAACATCTTGAGTTTTATCTGAATGATCCTGGGAAGTTCCATGGCCTTCCAATCAATCCTGGTCAAAAGCTGATCTCATTATCTAACCCCTGCATTCCCTCTCCCTCCATCCCTCTCCCACCCAAGTCACACCAGGTTCCCATTCTCAAATAGCAAACAGCTAACAATGGCCTGTTTCCTTTATCATCGTTACCTTTTTGCATGCCTTTCATTCATTTGTTCTATATCTCTCTACATCACTGTCTGCATTTCTTGCTTCCCTTTCCCTTAACTAGTCTGAAGAAGAGTCTCAACCCAAAACATTACCCATTCCTTCTCTTCAGTGATATGCCTGTTCTGCTGAGTTGCTCCAGTTTTTTGTATCTATCGTGCTTTTGAGACTCCTTTTGCCCAGGGAATTGGATAATAATCAATAATAATAATGTGTCTTGTCTGCTTTAAATGAACCAGTTATTCCCACAACAAGTTGAACGGCAGTCTGAAAACTTAAGATCCTTACAAAAACTTTTAGAAATGCTTTCAAGTTACTCAAGTTTGAGTGTTTTATTTTTGAAACAGTTCATTCATATAGGCAATGTCATTTTAATCTGAATATAGAATCATAGAGTGATACGGTGTGGAAACAGGCCCTTCAGCCCAACTTGCCCTCATCGGCCAACATGTCCCAGCTATACTAGTCCCACCTGCCTATGTTTGGCCCATATACCTCCAAACCTGGCCTATCCCTGTAAGACATTCAGATTTTTAGTTTTTTATTGTTCTGTTGATAAGTAAATACAAGTTATCAATTCATATAATAAATATGATGACTAATCTATGCATCTGCCATCCACAAACAGGATACGGGACGGAAATCTGGTTACTTCTACAGAGCTTCTATTTGAATACACTGCAATGCTCACTGTAATTAATTTTCTAAATATTGAATTACATCCTGCAATTCTGAATGCTTTCAACACTGCCACACGTGCCCAGCGTGCCGTGATACCTGTTGACATTGGAATTTTGAATAGCGCTGATATTCAAGATATAACTATATGTAAGTAAAAGATTTCAACGTTTATAGATTGATATGGTACTATGGTGGCACAGTGATATAATAATCTGGGGAGTAGAGTTTAAATCTCGCCACATCAGAGGTGAAACTTAAATCTGGGAAAAAAACAATCAGTCTTGGTAATGATGAACCCTGAAATTTACCAAATTGCTGTAAAAATCAACCTGGTCCATGAATGTCCTTCGGGGAAGATGCCTGTCCTGTCATTCTTACCTGTCCAGTTACCAGAATGCTGCCTGAATTAGTGGTTATCATCTATAGGGAGAGGTCGATCAAACTTGGATTGCTTTCTCTGAAACACTGGATGTTGAGAGACCTGATAGAATATATCAAATGATGTGAGACATAGATAGTGAGACATAGATAGTTCAGAAGCCCCCCCCCCCCCCCCCCCCCCGTCAAGCCCGCTAACTCCTGAGTAGAGATAGATGTTAACACTAGAAAGCAAAGTTTTAAGATAAAAGAGGAAAAATCTAAAGGAAATGTGTGGGCCAGTTTCTTTTACGGAGGGTGATGAGTGCCTGGAACGTGTGGCCTGGGATGGTGGTAGAGGAAGATACGATTGTGGCATTTAAGACATTTTTAGATAGGCACATGGATATGGAATTAACAGAGGAAACAAGATCATGTGCAGGCAGATGAGTGGTTGAACTTGGCATTGTGCACTACGGACATTATGGGTCAAAGGGTCTGTCCGTGTGCTGTACATTTCTATGTATTTCTACGATCAATCTCAACTTCCTCACTGCAGCTTGATTAATTTTACATGATATCAAGAAATAGTTCCCCTATCAAGCAGATAGCAGCCCCGTTTTGTACTGAAGGCCATAAATAGCTGGGCCTCTACGTAAGGTGATTAATACAATCACAACACCGGCACCAACTCAATAGTGTATAAATTGCCCAGGTAGATCCGATTCACAAAATCCAGGACAAATTCAGTTTGCCCCTGTCCCACTTAGGAAACCTGAACGGAAACCTCTGGAGACTTTGCGCCCCACCCAAGGTTTCCGTGCGGTTCCCGGAGGTTGCAGATAGTGGAAGCAGGTAGGGAGACTGACAAAAACCTCCGGGAACCGCACGGAAACCTTGGGTGGGGCACAAAGTCTCCAGAGGTTTCCGTTCAGGTTTCCTAAATGGGACAGGGACATTATTACTGTCCAGTCAAGGAGATCAAAGGTGTCATCAACAACGCTGTCAAGTGGCCATTTGTCCAGTTTGGATTTTGTCAGGACCAGTTGTCTGGAAATCTCATCACAACCTTGGTGAAAACATTGACAAAAGAGCTTAAATCCAGATTGCCCTGTATTATTAAGGCAACTGACATCACAGGTAAAATACTAAAGTGATTGTAGTCATAACTGATCAAGGTCAAAGTCAAATTTATTCATCACATGCAACCGAAGGTGCAGTGAAATGAATTTGCCAGCAGCGATACACTTAAAAAAGAACACACAATACACTAGAATTAAACACAAACATCCACCACAGCATTCTTCACTGTGGTGGAAGGCAAAAAGAGTTCAGTCTGTCCTCCTCCTTTGTTCATCTGTGGTCAGGGCCATGAACCCTCCGTAGTCGCTGCTACAGACAGCCCGATGTACAGGCCCCCTCGTCAGGATGATCTAAACTCCGATGTTGGGATGGTTGAACACACACTTGGAGCACCTGAATCGGCACTTTCCTACTGGAGACCGCGACTTCAGGACGCAATAAGCCGCAGGCCAGTGGTCAGAGCTCTTCTCCGGCGATCCCCAGCAAAGGATCCCAGACTCCGAATGGCAAGTCCACGCCACGCCTGCGGCTAGAAGCTCCACAGACCACGTACCCATGATGCCAAAGTCACCTGGCCAGCGATCGGAGCACTCCATCCTGGTGACCTCCGGCAAGGGTTCGCCCGCTCCACGATGGAAAACTCGACGCTACGCCGGCTGTTGCAGCTCTGGGCCTGTCTCCAGGAAACGACGCTCCAATCCAAGCTGTTAGGCTGCGAGAGGGGAGGCGGAGAAGCGACATGGCAAAAGTTGCCTCTCCATAAAACCATATAACAATTACAGCATGGAAACAGGCCATCTCGGCCCTACAAGTCCGTGCCGAACAATTATTTTCCCCTAGTCCCATCTACCTGACCATAACCTTCCATTCCTTTCCCATCCATATACCTATCCAATTGATTTTTAAATGATAGAATCGAACCTGCCTCCACCACTTCCACTGGAAGCTCATTCCACACAGCTACCACTCTCAGAGTAAAGAAGTTCCCCCTCATGTTAACCCTAAACTTCTGTCCCTTAATTCTGAAGTCATGTCCTCTTGTTTGAATCTTCCCTACTCTCAATGGGAAAAGCTTGTCCACGTCAACTCTGTCTATCCCTCTCATCATTTTAAAGACCTCTATCAAGTCCCCCCTTAACCTTCTGCGCTCCAGAGAATAAAGACGTAACTTATTCAACCTTTCTCTGTGACTTAGTTGCTGAAACCCAGGCAACATTCTAGTAAATCTCCTCTGTACTCTCTCTATTTTGTTGACATCCTTCCTATAATTGGGCAACCAAAATTGTACACCATACTCCAGAATTGGTCTCATCAATGCCTTGTACAATTTTAACATTACATCCCAGCTTCTATACTCAATGCTCTGATTTATAAAGGCCAGCACACCAAAAGCTTTCTTGACCACCCTATCTACATGAGATTCCACCTTCAGGGAACTATGCACAGTTATTTCTAGATCCCACTGTTCAACTGCATTCCTCAATTCGCTACCATTTACCATGTACGTCCTGTTTTGATTTGTCCTGCCAAGATGTAACACCTCACGCTTATCAGCATTAAACTCCATCTGCCATCTTTCAGCCCATTCTTCCAAATGGCCTAAATCGCTCTGTAGACTTTGGAAATCTACTTCATTATCCACAACACCACCTATCTTAGTATCATCTGCATACTTACTAATCCAATTTACCACACCTTCATCCAGATCATTGATGTACATGACAAACTACAGTGGACCCAACACAGATCCCTGAGGCACCCCACTAGTCACCTGCCTCCAACCTGACAAACAGCCATCCACCATTACTCTCTGGCGTCTCCCATTCAGCCACTGTTGAATCCATCTTGCTACTCCTGCACTTATACCCAACAATTGAACCTTCTTAACCAACCTTCCATGAGGAACCTTGTCAAAGGCCTTACTAAAGGCCATATAGTCAACATCCACTGCTTTACCCTCATCAATTTCCCTAGTAACCTCTTCAAAAAATTCAAGAAGATGTCAAACATGACCTTCCAGACACAAACCCATGTTGACTGTTCCTAATCAGACCCTGTTTATCCAGATGCTTATATATATTATCTCTAAGTATCTTTTCCATTAATTTTCCCACCACTGGTCAAACTTCTCCGTCGAGGGTGACTGAAGAAAAGTTTCCCCCTTACCCCCACCATACAAGACACACAAAGAAACATCCAAAACAACCACTTAGACAAACAAAAAAAAAGTCTAAATAACGAACTCGCTGCTGGCAGGGCAGCCAACTCACAGTGTCCCCAACTGAGTTCTGATGTAAAGAATTATGATTGTGAATGTCAAAGAACAATCACGTCAGCCCAAAGTTATTACTGCTCAAGATCCTCAGGGTAATTTCCTATCTCGGACCATTTTCACAAAAGTGCCAGGTAAAGGCCTTTAATAAAGGGTTTACTTGAATAATTAGGTTCCCTTATCAAGTAACCTATCATAAACATCCTGGGAGGTTCCCACTAACCAGACATGAAAATGGAGCAGCCACATCAATGCCATCATAGAATGGTTATTCTGCAGTGAGTGACTCACCATTGATTGCCCAAGGACGATCAACCTTTCACAAGATGAAAGTCAGGAATATAATGGGATTCTCAACAAAGGTCTAGATGAATGCAGCTCCAAGAATTCTCAAGAAGCATCTGAGAATTCACCCTTCCCCCATTCATTTTGACACACAGTGTGCCATCTACAAAATATACTGCAATTACTCTGGGGCAATTGTGACGGCGCTTAACAAAAATGTGACCTCCTACTACATTAAAGGAAAATAGGGAACAGGTACATGGGAATACCAACTCAGGATTTCCCTGCAAGTGTCATAATATTGTGCTTTGGAAATATGTAATTGGTTCATCATCATCTTAGAACTGCTGACCCAATACTTTAAACCGGAGATGGACACA
Organism: Leucoraja erinaceus; assembly: GCF_028641065.1. Classification (NCBI taxonomy): domain Eukaryota; kingdom Metazoa; phylum Chordata; class Chondrichthyes; order Rajiformes; family Rajidae; genus Leucoraja; species Leucoraja erinaceus. Next base: position 7,942,965 of record NC_073390.1, read on the forward strand.
AAATGCTGGAAGGACAGGCAGCATCAATGGAGAGAAGGAATGAGTGACGTTTTGGATCGAGAACCTTCTTCAGACTGCTTTCAGACTGCAGTCTGAAGAAGGGCCTCGACCTGAGACGTCACCCATTCCTTCTCTCCAGAGATGCTGCCGAGTTACTCCAGCATTTTGTGTCTAACTTGAGCATTGATAGTACTTTCACCAGATATTCTACAGAGGTTCAAGTAGGTATCTCACCGCCACCTTCTTAAGCAAGGGTAGGAATGGGGAATTTATGTCAGGCAAACATCAAATGGGTCATTGTCAAACAAAGAAAACAGTAATTACGTAATCTTGTAAAAATAAATCTAAATTAGATTCAACTGGTTAGCATTGCTTTATACTTCAGCAAATGTGTGCATGGTTAGTTTTAAGTAAACAACCGACATGCCAGAGAACAACTCAGAATAATAGTAGAGATTCTCAAGGTGACATTCTTATAGATTTTCCTTTGATATTATCTGTATCAAATACCCAAACTTCCACAATTTCTTTTCAAAGCATTTATTATAAATGTTTCCCTTTCCGAAATATTATTGATAATACATCCATTATTTCCCGATTCTGAATTGATACTCAGCCTTAAATTACTGAACATTGTCTTTTTTATTTCAGTATCGAACGAACAGTTATTGGGTTACTTTAGCTGCAACGACTCTATATATGCTGGTTATGTGGTTGAGTGGGATGAGCAAAATGGAGTCGTTTGCCGTTCACCCTGTGACATGAATTACTGTATGAATCAAGCAGAGTGCCAGCATCTGCTGACTGGACCTTCGTGCAAGTATAAAGACATATTTTTTTTAATATTGAGTAGTTGTTTGAGGCTGCAAGGAAATTAATTTTCTGCATGCATTTTGTTGTGTTATAAGCTAATCTCATTAATAACTTGTACGTTTCTTTTCAAAAGCTGTTCTCTATTGTATAATGAAAAAGATCATTGAATAATGCCCCAAAAGGTTTCAAGAAATAATTCTAGTAACTGAGCCAGGTGCTGCATTTCTCAATGTTACACCATATCAGACCAAGTGGGACCCGTTGGGCCACATTCCTCCATTCACCCATTCCCCCAATGCAACCTGTTTCCACCACTCACCCGTTCACCCAACGTAACCTGTTTGCCAAACGCAATATTCCACCACTCACCCATAGCCCCCAAATGTGCAGGCACGGCTCATTTCCCCTGGTCCTCCAAAACACCCCTCCTCTTCACCCTCCCTTTTCGCTCCCATTTCTTCCTCCCCTCTTCCACTCCCTCCACACCTCACCCTCCCTCTCCTTTCCCCTACCCTCAGTCACTCCCCCCCACCCTCCTTAATCCCTCTCCCCTCCCTACCACCCTGACCCGTTGGGCCCTGTTCCCCAACACAATATTCCACCACTCACCCGTTCCCCCAACACAGCCCGTTCCCCCAACGCAATATTCCGCCACTCACCCATAGCCCCCAACTGCGCAGGTGCAGCTCATATACTCCCTCCCCCTCCTCTTCACCCTCCCTCTTCCCTCTTCTCTCTCCACTCCCTCCCTCAGCTGTCCCTCTCTCTCCTTTTCCCTACTCTCAGTCACTCCCTCCTTCACCTCTCCCCTACCGCACCCACTAAACACAATGTTTAAATAACATTTCTTGTCCTCCCCTCCCCCACTCCCTCCCTCTCCTTGAAACAATGTAACAAATCTTTCATTGCACTGGGTGGAACGCTGTTAATTGGCAGCACATGTAACTGAGATCCCATTGTGATGTCATTGTCGGGTGGAGCATTATTTACGGCCAGCTTATGTAAATGGTATCCCATTGTGACGTTATAGCTGCAAACTGCCAGTAACTGCCACAACACAAAATTTTAAATGTCAATAACATAAAAATTGTAGAGCTATCGTGTACCATTTTGGCGTAGCTCAGATAACGAAAAGCTGCTGGCAAACAAGCAAATACACTCACTCAAAGACAAGATGAGAGTTTTAGTAATAAACTAGACCAAGTGGGAGCCGTTAGGTCCCTGTTACACAGGAGGCCTGGTCCCCCAATGTAACCCGTTCCCCAATGCAATATTCCACCACTCACCCAGAGTCCCCACGGGAGGCCTGGTCCCCCAATGCAACCCGTTCCCCAAGGCAATATTTCAACACTCACCTGTTTCTGCAACGCAACCCGTTCCCCCAACGTAATATTCCACCACTCACCCATAGCCCCCAACTGCGCAGGGACTACTCATTTAACCTTATTTACCCTCCCTCATTTTTAAACTTTAAAAAAATGCACTGGCACTTTCTAGCTAGCAGGACTCGGTGTACTTGAATAACAACAATGTTGCTAGGAGGACTAAAATCCCATTGTGACATCATAGCTGTAAGCACAGGGAAGAATATTTTCTCAAATTGGGGTTTTGTAAATCTAAAAATGTTAATGACATGTGAAATATAACATCAATCTGAACGAAACTTGACACAAACCACCATAGGACAATAGTGAGTAAGGTGGTTCAAAATGTTAGTGCTATCATCTACCATTTTGGCGTAGTTCCTGGATCACATGGAGATAGACAGAGAGACAGATAGACAGATAGACAGATAGAAACAAACAATATGAGAGTTTTAGTAATATAGATCAACTGGGACCCATTTGGCCCCTATCACACAGGCGGCCTGGTCCCCCAACATATCCCATTCCCCCAATGCAATATTCAACTACTCAACCATAGAACCAATGGGAGGCCTGGTCCCCCAACGCAATCTGTTCCCCAAGGCAATATTCCACCACTCATCTGTTTCCCCAACCAAACCCATTCCCCCAGCACAATATTTGAGCACACACCCATAGCACCAAACTACACAGGGGCTGATTATTTCTCCTATTTACCCTTTCTCATTTCAAACTTTTAAAAAAAATTCAGTGTTCTGTGACTTTAAATGCATTTGAACCTGCTAAAGTTAGCAGCACTGTGTGTACTTGGATAGCAATAATGTTGTGAACAGGGCTACAATCCCATTGTAACATCATAGCTGTAAGCACAAGGAAGACATTTTTCTCAAATTGGGTTTTTGTAAATCTAAAAGTGTCAATAACTTGCGACATTTAATATCAACATGAACAAAACATGACACAAAACAACCACAGGACAATTGTGATTAAGGTGGTGGCAATATTTTAGTGCTACCGTGTACTATTTTGGCGTAGGTCCAAGATCACATACGCATAGATATAGATAGATAGAAACAAGATGAGACTTTTAGTAATACACTAGACCTGGTACATGGATAGGAAGGCTTAGAGGGATCCTGGACTAAGTGTCACACTGGAGGCCTGGTTCCCCAATGCAACCCGTTCCCTAATGCAATATTGCACCACTAACCCATAGCCCCATGGGAGGCGTGGTCCCCCAACTGAAGCCATTCCGGAACGTAAGATTCCAGCACTCCCCTGCCTCCCTCAGCAGTGGATTTTTAAAATAAATCCCAATTTCACCTCCCCTGCCTGCTGCAGCAGTTCCAATTGCAATACCAGTTGGCGCTCCTCCTCCTGTTGAATTCGCCCTCCCTTCCTGTTGAACGACTAAGGTCAGAGTGACCTATGAATGATTTTAACAGTAAATTTCTTGTGAAAGTTTTTAAAGTTTTAATCACAAATAATTGTGAAATATAGAATCCAATCTTAAGTGAACCTGATCACTGCCTGGAGAGGGAAAATGCGTCAGAATATGTAAAAATGTGTGTGCTACTGCATAGTGGTTTGGCGAAAATATAAAAACACATACATATACACATGTACAAGATGAGAGTTTTAAAGTTATATATACTCGACCAAGTCCAACACACCCGTTCCCTACCCATAGCCCCCATGGGAGGTGTGGTCCTCCAACTCAAGCTATTTCCCAATGTAAGATTCCAGCACTCCATGCTTCCCTCAGCAGTGAGCTTTGAAAACATTCCAATTGCACTTCCCCTGCATGTTGCAATAGCAATTCACCCTCCCCCTCCTGTGAGGTGAAAAGTTCAGAGTGTTCCTGTGTCGCAGCATTGTATCGAAGTGTGTTGGAAGCTGGCAGGAATTATTTGAATGATTTTAATAAAAAATGTGAATCTAAATATGTCTGCTCCCCCAATGGTTGCTCCCATTGCAATATTCCACTACTCAGCCATTCCCCCAATGCAACTTATTCTGTTCCTGAATGTAAGAATCCAGCACACACCTGCCTCCCTCAGCAGTTCCAACTGCAATACCAATTGGTCGTTCCCCTCTTATTGAAAAATCCCATTGAGGTGAAAAGTTCAGAGTCTTTGTCTTGCAACTTTGTATCGAAGTGTGTTGGAAGCTTGAAGGAATGATTTTAACAGTATATTTCTTGTAAAAGTGGCATTTTTTAAACTTTAATCGTGAATAAAGTTAAATATAGGATGAAATCTTCAGTGAAGCTGATCACTGCTAGCTGAGCCATTGTAACGTCATCAGTTGAAGCTGGTCATTTTAAATTCAAAGTCTTTTTGATTTTTTTTTTTACTATAATCAGTAATAAGTCGAGAATCAGTCGAGAAATAAAGCATAAAGTGTTCAATGAAGGTGACTCTGACTAGAGGGGAAAAATGTGAATCAGTATATGTAAAAATGTAATCGTTACCATGTAGTGTTTTTGTGAGATGTAAAGGCAACCACATATACACACACATATGCACACACATATACGCACACATATACACACATACAAGATCAGACTTTTAATAAGTATATGAAGAGAGAGAGTGAGTGAGAGAGAGGGAGAGGGGGGAGGGAGAGGAGGAGGGGGAGGGGGAGGGCGGGGTTCCATCTAGACTGCTGGTGCTGTCTGTATAGAGTTTGTACGTTCTCCCCATGACCTGTGTGAGTTTTCTCCAAGATCTTCGGTTTCCTGTTTCCATGCTGTATCACTAAAACTAAAACCAGTGACTAGTGGTGTGCCTCAGAGATCAGTGCTGGGCCCCATTGATGTTTGTGGTTTATATGAATGATTTGGATGAGAATGTACAAAGCATTATTAGTAAGTTTGCATATGACACTAAAATACTATAGCTATGACACCTGGCTTTTGACCCCGTCCCCCCATCACCAGTACCATCCTATTGGAATTTAGTCCAGCCCCTGAGGTATTACATTGATATTACTTTCAATTATGAATTGCAACTCAATTGTGGCTTATTTCCCGCACTGTTGAAACAACTAAGTCTAGAAATCTTGCTCATCCTCAGCCTCCTTAACCACAATTTTCTGCAACTACTACCTTGTTAGGGCCATGAAGAATTTTCAGGCATATTATTTCCTGACTGCCACTTATCTGTGCATGTTCAACAAATCACAAATGTGAGAACTGTAATTGAATTCATTGTGTGCAGGTGATGATGATGATAAGCTTTTAAGGTGATATCTCAAGGTTTACATAGACTTTGGCACGGCAGTTGTCAAGCTACCACATGGCAGACTGATCTCAACGGTTAGTTTACATGGGGTGCAGGCTAAGCTTTCCAATTTGATACAAAATTGGCTTGCAGATAGGGTAGTGATTTGACATGTTTTTCCAAAACTTGTAACAAGTTGTGTGCGACAGGGATTGGTGCTAGGTCCACTTCTGTTTGATATTTCTATTTACAATTTTGATGTTTCTTTATGTTGCATGGTTATTAAGTTTGTGGATCACACTGGAATTGGTGGTATGGTGGAGTGTAAAAAGGTTTCCCAAGATAAACTGGGCCAATAGTCTGAAGAGAATCCAAATGTTTTAATTGAAAATTTAAAGAGATTTTAAGAAATACACTAGGGAAAGAGAGTAACTAGAAAGAAAATAGAGCCCCTCAGAAATCAAAGTGGTCATTTACGTGTATAGCTGCAAGAGATGGGCAAGGTCCTCAATGATCCTTCGTGAGTATTTCTCCTGTTTTTATTGTGGCGGAGGTTGCAGGTAGTGGACAGTAAGACTTTTTTTCACCCAGTTTTATTCCACCAGGGAGGTTTTACCCTCCACTACCTGCAACCACCTTCAACTAGCATCACAATCGGCTTCGACTAAAAAATGACCGATTTTTAAAACGGCAACTTATTTTTAGTCGCGGTCGGTTTTTAATTTTTTGAAATAATCGCCGGAACATAGAAGAAGCGGAAACCGCTTTTGACCATTAGGGAGACTGATAAAAATCCCCGAGAACCTCCGGGAACCGCACGGAAACCTTGGGTGGGACGCAAAGTCTCCAGAGGTTTCCGTTCAGGTTTCCTAAGTGGGACAGGGGCATAAGGAACCTCAGACAGTTAAGATAGTAACTCAGCAGGACAGGCAGCATCTCTGGAGAGAAGGAATGGGTAATATTTCAGGTTGAAACTTCTTCAGAGTCGAAATGTCACCCATTCCTTCTCTCCAGAGATGCTGCCTGTCCTGTTGAGTTACTCCAGCTTTTTGTGTCTATCTGTAGTTCGTAACTACACATTCAGACAGTTAATGCAGTTCCAGAAATAGTGGATGTATTAGTAATAATCTTTCAAAACTCTTTAGATTCTGGAGTAGTTCCTGAAGATTGGCGGGTAGCAAACGTAACCCCACTATTTAAGAAGGGAGGGAGAGAGAAAATGGGGAATTACAGACCAGTTAGTCTAACATCGGTAGTGGGGAAACTGCTAGAGTCAGTTATTAAAGATGGGATAGCAGCACATTTGGAAAGTGGTGAAATCATTGGACAAAGTCAGCATGTTTTTACGAAGGTAAATCATGTCTGACGAATCTTATACTTTTTTTCGAGGATGTAACAAGTACCGTGGATAGGGGAGAACCAGTCCACTGTGGTGTATCTGGACTTCCAGAAGGCTTTCGACAAGGTCCCACAAAAGAGATTAGTATACAAACTTAAAGCACATGGCATTGGGGGTTCAGTATTGATGTGGATAGAGAACTGGCTGGCAAACAGGAAGCAAAGAGTAGGAGTAAACGGGTCCTTTTCACATGGCAGGCAGTGACTAGTGGGGTACCGCAAGGCTCAGTGCTGGGACCCCAGCTATTTACAATATATATTAATGATCTGGATGAGGGAATTGAAGGCAATATCTCCAAGTTTGCGGATGACACTAAGCAGGGGGGCAGTGTTAGCTGTGAGGAGGATGCTAGGAGACTGCAAGGTGACTTGGATAGGCTGGGTGAGTGGGCAAATGTTGGGCAGATGCAGTATAATGTGGATAAATGTGAGGTTATCCATTTTGGTGGCAAAAACGGGAAAGCAGACTATTATCTAAATGGTGGCCGATTGGGAAAGGAGGAGATGCAGCGAGACCTGGGTGTCATGGTACACCAGTCATTGAAGGTAGGCATGCAGGTGCAGCAGGCAGTAAAAAAAGCGAATGGTATGTTAGCTTTCATTGCAAAAGGATTTGAGTATAGGAGCAGGGAGGTTCTACTTCAGTTGTACAGGGTCTTGGTGAGACCACACCTGGAGTATTGCGTACAGTTTTGGCCTCCAAATCTGAGGAATGACATTATTGCCATAGAGGGAGTGCAGAGAAGGTTCACCAGACTGATTCCTGGGATGTCAGGACTCTTCTTATGAAGAAAGACTGGCCATAGACTTGGTTTATACTCTCTAATTTAGGAGATTGAGAGGGGATCTTATAGAAACTTACAAAATTCTTAGGGGGTTGGACAGGCTAGATGCAGGAAGATTGTTCCTGATGTTGGGAAAGTCCAGGCCAAGGGGTCACAGCTTAAGTATAAGGGGGAAACCGAGATGAGAAGAACGTTTTTCACACAGAGAGTGGTGAATCTCTGGAACTCTCTGCCACAGAGGGTAGTTGAGGCCAGTTCATTGGCTATATTTAAGAGGGAGTTAGATGTGGCCCTTGTGGCTAAGGGGATTAGGGGGTATGGAGAGAAGGCAGGTACGGGATACTGAGTTGGATGATCAGCCATCATCATATTGAATGGCAGTGCAGGCTCGAAGGGCTGAATGGCCTACTCCTGCACCTAACTTCTATGTTTCTATGTTTCTATGTCTTGTGTATATTAAAGATGGCCTAGAGCATTTGAAGGTCAATAAATCTCCTGGGCCTGATTAGACATCTGGGAAGCTACAAAAAAAATGGTGAAAGTCCTAGTTGAGATATATGAATCATCATTTGTCATGGGTGAGGAAATGGATGACTGGAGGTGGCTAATGATGAGCCTCTATTTAAAAAGGATTGCAAGTAAAAGCCTGTAAATGATAGACCAGTGAGCCTCATATCGGTGGTAGGCAGTTGACTGGAGAGAATTGTGAAGCGTAAGATATATATACAGTTAGATGGACAGGGGCCGATTAAGGATGCTTTTGATGTGGGAGATCACGTTTTATGATATTGATTGACTTTTTTGAAGAAGTAAACAAAAAGGCAGACACGGCAAAGCCGTAGATATTGTCTACATGGACTTCAACAAGCCTTTGATAAGGTTCCGCATGGTTTGGTTTGGCAAGTTAGATTGCACGGCATTCATGGAGAGTTAGTTACCTGCCACAGAAATGTTTTCATGGAGGGAACCAGAGGGTGGCAGTGGAAGGTTGTGTTTTAGACAGGAAACCTGTGACTAGTGGTGTGTCTCAGAGATCAGTGCTGGGCCCATTGTGTTTGTGGTTTATATTAATGATTTGGATGAGAATGTACAAAGCATTATTAGTAAGTTTGCATATGACATTAAAATACTGTAGATGATATCGTAGACAGTGTAGATGGTTATCAAAATTTACAGCAGGATCTTGATCAGCTGTGGAATAGGGTTGATGTGGCAAATTAAGTTTAATGCAGATACGTGCATGGTGTTGTATTTTGGGAAGTCAAACCAGGCCAGGATCTTCACAGTGAATATGAAGGGCCCTGGGTAGTGTAATAGAGCAGAGGAATGTACAACAGGTAGATAGTTCTTTGAAAGTGGCATCACAGGTTGATAGGATAGTAAAGAAGGATATTGATCCATTGACCTTCACAGCATAAAGTATAGAAGTCAGGACATCGTGTTAGGGTATAAAGTATAGTGTTACAATTGTACAAGACATCGGTGAGGCCACATTTGGAGTATTGTGTTTAGTTTTGTTCATCCTGCTGTATGAGGCTGAGGGGTGATCTTTATAGAGGTGTATAAAATCACGATGGGAATAGATGGGGTGAATACAGTGAGTCTTTAACTCGGGGCTTGGAACCAAGAACCAGAGGACATAGGTTTAAGGGGAGATTGGCAAGATTTAATGTGAACCCGAGAGGCAACTATTGCACTCAGAGAATGGTGGGTATACTGCCAGAAGGGATAGTTAAGGCAGGAACTATAATGCCATTTAAAGGACACTTGAAGAGCCAGGTGGACAGGACAGGTTTAGAGGGATAAGCGGACAAACACAGGCAAATGGGACCAGCTTAGAAGGGGTATAGTGGTCGGCATGGACAAGGGCCTGTTTCCGCGTTGTATCTCTAAAACTAAAACTAAGCGTGTAACCAGGTCCTTTGGCGAGTCTGCACTGACCAGCAATCCCCGCACATCAACACTATCCTATGCACACTAGGGCCAATTTACACATACACCAAGCCAATTAACCTACATACCTGTAGGTCTTTGGAGTGTGGGAGGAAACCGAAGATCTCAAAGAAAATGCACGCAGTCACAGGGAGAAGTTACAAACCTTGAAGTTTTCAACATGTTGAAAAATTAGCGGCGACTAGAATGAATCCGCCATGGAGAGTAGCGAGAATTCTCGTGCCATAGGTGAGTCGCCAGGAGGTCCTAATGGGTTGCCATGAGGTTGAAGGTTCTTGTAGGTTATAGCTGGTGCTGACCGGTGAATTTCATTAGCTCATCGGGAAAAAAAAGGTAAGCAGTAGTTTTCAGTGCCAAGGACAGCCGACCGGTAATGTTAAATGTCCGCTGAGCTTCACACCCATGTATCTCTGGCTTCTTAAAAGTTGTCTCCACTCCTTCTCCCCCCTTCTCTCCCCCCACCCCACCCCACCACCCTATTTTAAAGGACTTACCGTACACTCTGCTTTAGCCGTCTTTTAATAGCACCAACCTTCCTGTTCATCGCGGTGTGTGTGCCTGTTTTCACCTTGGCTTTGCACCGTGTGAATTTCACTCAGACACAGCCCCCCCCCCCCCCCCCCCCCCCCCCCCCGCTTGTCCTGTCCCCCGCTTGAATAACGGGCTGGTGAAGGAAGCGATGTGTTTGTGTGTGTGTGTGTATGTTCCACTTGACAGTCGCCGGCAGTTGCGGTGATTTCTTACAATGTTATTGTGTCTGTACGGTTTGAGTTATAAGGAAAGGCTGGATAGGCTGGGTCTTTTCTCCCTGGAGCGAAATGGCGTGGGGTGCCTTTGCAGAAGATTATAACATCATAAGCGGCATCAATAAGGTGAATAGCCACTGTTTTTTCCTCCCAGGTAGGGCAGTCTAGAACTAGACGGCATGGGTTTAAGGTGAGAGTGGAAAGATTTAAAAGGAACATTAGGTACACACACTATGGTGCATATGTGGAAGGTGCTGCCGGAGGAAGTGGTTGAGGTGGGTACACATAAAACATTTACAAGACATTTGTTACTGGATAGGAAGGTTTAGAGGGATATGAGCCAGACACCAGCAAGTAAGACTTGGTCAGCTTGGACAAGTTGGGATGAAGAGTTTGTTTCCATGCCTTCAGATTCATCCCATTATTCATCCCATGTGTCTGTTCATCACTTTAACATTTCCAAACACATGTTTAAGATATATCAACTGCCACTGAAGATCAATGGGTTTGCCTCAGGTTTGCCTCTAAATCACACTTAATTTTCAAATCACATTAAAAAAAATAAGCACAACTTCAGCTCAGCTGTTCAATGTTGCACTGATCTATTGGTCAAAACATTGACATAAAGCCCCTTCAATCAATCAATCAATCAATCAATCAATCAATTTTATTTGTCACTTGCACTTATGTATTGAATGAATGAGTTTGCCAGCAGCAGTACATTAAAAAAGAACACACAATACACAATATAAATTTACATAAACATCCACCACAGCATTCATCACTGTGGTGGAAGGCACAAAAATTGGCCAGTCCTCCATTTTCCCCCGTGGTCGGGACCTCAACCCTCCGCTACAGGCGTCCAGATGTACAGACAAGGTAAGTCCAAGTAAGTCCTGAATCTGTGCCTCCCCACCAGAGACCGCGGCGGCTTCAAGGTGGTGTAGGCCGCAGGCCAGCGGTCAAAGATTTAAAATTTCCACAGCCAGAAGCACTGCAGACCTCAGGGCCGGCGGTCAGAGCTCCTCTCCAGGGTTCCCAGGCGAGGGGCCCTGCTGGATTGGTGGCATTGAAGATCCAAGGCATTATTTCAAGAAAAAGCTGGAGAGTTAAACTTAGTTTCTTGGCCAATATATACATCTCAATCAACCTCATTAAACAAGTTTATTTAGTTATTATTACGTTGCTGTTGTGTACAAAGCTGTGAGCAAATGGACGATACTTAAAAAAGCACCTTAAAAAAACTCTTATGGGTCTGTCCTACTTACGCAATTTTTCCGGCGACTGCCAGCACCCGTGATAGGTCGTTGTAGGTCGCTGAAAATGTTCAACATGTTGAAAACCCAGCGGCAACCAGAACAAAATACGACTCCTTGGGCGACTACTCACGACCATACTGGCTTCACCCATGACGCCGAGGTGTCGCCTGTATGGTCGTGAGTAATCTCCTCAGTCGCCCAAAGTGTTGTAGCGTCATTCTGGTCATGTTGAAAATTTTCAGCGACCTGCAACGACCTATTATGGGTACCGGCAGTCGCCAAAAAAGTCGCATAAGTGCGACAGACCCATTAGGAACTCAAAAGTTGAGATAAACATGCTAATCTTTTAACTTGATATTTTGCCAGTCCCTAATGCCGCTGTGTTTTTTCCAGATGCGTTCCACACTCAATATATTCTAGCTTCGGTGACCGCTGCGAACATCTATCAATGAATCTCAGAGCATTTTTTGGCATTTTGTTTGGAGCTTTAGCATTCTTGTTGTTACTGCTGTTAGCCATATTTTTAATTGTGTGGAAGTGCAAATCAAATGGACGGAACAGATTGATAAATGACACAAACAGGTACATTATTCTTTATATTGCTTCAAATTATGCAGAATTACATGGAAGATGCACCTTTGTTACTGTGTATCCAATGTTATTAATTTCCATGTGTTTGAGAAGGAATTGCAGATGCTGGAAAATCGAAGGTAGACAAAAGTGCTGGGAAACTCAACGGGTGCAGCAGGAGCGAAGGAAATAGGCAACGTTTCGGGCCAAAACCCTTCTTCAGACTGATGTAGGGTGGGGAGAAGAAAGTAAAAAGGAAGAGGAGGAGCCTGATGGCTGAGGGAGAGCATAGAGGGGGAGGAGACAGTAAGGGCTACTGGAAATTGGAGAATTTAATGTTTATGCCGCTAGGGTGCAGACTGCCCAAGGGAATATGAGGTGCTGCTCCTCCAATTTCCGGTGGTGTTCAGCCTGGCCATGGAGTAGGCACTAACATACACCTGGACCATTTCCGACACTTCCCTACAATTTCTTGACCTCACTATCTCCATCGCAGGTGATAGACTTCTGACCGACATCCACTATAAACCCACTGACTCCCATGGCTATCTTAACTACTCTCCTTCCCACCCTGCTTCCTGTAAGGACTCCATCCCCTACTCCCAATTCCTCCGTCTATGCTGCATCTGCTTCCAGGATGTGGTATTTCGCACCAAGGCATCAGAAATGAACTAATTCTTCAGGGAACAGGGATTCCCCTCGCCCACTATAGATGAGGCTCTCACCAGGGTCTCTTCCATACCCCGTAACACTGCTCTCTCTCCCCATCCCCCTACTCATAATAAGGGCAGAGTCTTCCTAGTCCTCACCTTTCACCCCTCTAGCCATCACATACAACAAATACTCCTCCGTCATTTTTGCCACCTCCAACGTGACCCCACCTCTCGCCACATCTTCCCATCTCCCCCCTGTCTGCTTTCCGCAAAGACCACTCCCTCCATAATGCCCTTGTCAATTCTTCCCTTCCCTCCCGCACCATCCCCTCCCCGGGCACTTTCCCTTGCAACCGCAAGAGATGCTACACTTGTCGCTTTACCTCCCCCCTCGACTCCATTCAAGGACCCAAGCAGTCGTTCCAGGTGCAACAGAGGTTCGCCTGCATCTCCTCCAACCTCATCTATTGCATCCACTGCTCTAGATGTCAGCTGATCTACATCGGTGAGACCAAGCGTCGGCTTGGCGATCGTATCGCCGAACACCTCCGCTCGGTCCGCATCAACCAACCTGATCTCCTGGTGGCTCAGCACTTCAACTCCCCCTCCCATTCTGAATCCGACCTCTCTGTCCTGGGCCTCCTCCATGGCCAGAGTGAGCACCACCGGAAATTGGAGGAGCAGCACCTCATATTCCGCTTGGGCAGTCTGCACCCTCGCACCCTCGCGGCATAAACATTGAATTCTCCAATTTCCGGTAGCCCTTGCTGTCTCCTCCCCCTCTGAGCTCTCCATCACCCCTCGAGCTCCTCCTCTTCCTTTTTACTTTCTTCTCCCCACCCTACATCTGTCTGAAGAAGGGTTTCGGCCCGAAACATTGTCTAATTCCTTCGCTCCATAGATGCTTATTCATTTCCATGTTCATCACCAAAACCAGGGTGTGCTGTAAACCAAAACTGCTGTCAATCAGAATTGTAATTACAACAGTTGATAATGAAAGAACAATTAACTGTAGGTTTTGATTTTGTTTATAAATGAAAATACATTTCTTAAAAATTAGATTTTGATTTATTATTGTCATGTGTACCAAAGTACTGGGCTTTGCATGCTATCCAAACAGATGAGGTAACACAATAAAGAAAACACAAGTGCAATAGTCAGAGCATAGGGGAAGATGCAGAATTGAGAATATAGTTCTCAGCATTGTAGTGCATCAGTTTTACAGACAAAGCACAAAGTTCATAATCGGGTAGAGGTGAATTGGACAGTACCATAGTTTATGAAAGGACCGTTCAGAAGTCTGATAACATTGGGGAAGAAGCTGTTCCTGAATCTGGTAGTGTGTGCTTTCAAGCCTCTGTACCCTCTGCTGGATGGGAGAAGGAGAAAAGAGCAGAGGTGCATGGTTCAGCTGTTCAACACCAAGATGTGGGACTCGGGGCTCCATCCAGGTCTGCAACTTATATGCTGGCCATTAGTGAGGACTGATAGCGTTGCTCTGTCTTTTGAGTCCTAAAGTCACCCTCGTCACCCCGTACTGGATCTGATCGAAGCCGCCGTCTCCTCCTCTTGTGTAGGAAGGAACTGCAGATGCTGGTTTAAACTGAAGATAGACACAAAAAGCTGGAGTAACTCAGCGGGTCAGGCAACATCTCTGGAGAGAAGGAATGGGTGACGTTTCAGGCCAACACCCTTCTTCAGACAGGTTAAGGATAAGGACAACAACAGATGCAGATGATGATGTGGAGAGATAAAGAACAATGAAAGAAAGATATGCAAAAAAGTAACGATGATAAAGGAACCAGGCCATTGTTAGCTGTTTGTAGGGTGAACATGAGAAGCTAGAGTGACTCAGGTGGGGGAGGTTTAGAGAGAGAGGGTTTAGAGAGCTGGGGCTACCTGAAGTGAGATCAATCAATATTCATACCACTGGGCTGTAAGCTGCCCAAGCGAAATATGTTTCCCTTATCCCTAACCAGTCTGAAGAAGGGTCTAGACCCGAAACGTCACCCATTCCTTCTGTCCAGAGATGCTGCCTGCCCTACTGAGTTACTCCAGCTCAGACATCAGTCAGGAATGTGACAGGATATTCTCTATTTGCATGGTAGAACACACCTCCAACAAGACTGAGCACCCAGAATAAAGCAGCTATTTTGAGCAGTATGCCATCTTGCACCACCACCGCACAGTTGCTTCAATGGGTATCTCAACAAACTGCAGTGCACTTGCTTGCCAAGGCTATTCCATTATACCCCCCCCCCCCCTTCTCTCTAAGACCAAGACCTCTAGCACATGAAGGACAAATACAGCAAGTGCATGGGGACACCACACCACACCATACACCACCCTGACATGGAAATGTATTTCAGTTTCGACATCATCATAGCTGGATTTCACTGCTGAGGTGTACCTTCATGAGAAAATGTGTAGCTTCTTAGCAGGGCAGCTCCCAGTAGTTTTTTTTTAAGGAAATCGGCAATGAGCAGTAAATAGCAGATACTGAAAATGTTTTGGGGCAAGTTTACATCTGAGTTTCATATTATCTTATATTTAATCAATGTAAGTGTGGTACGTTCTGTCCACCATCCATATTGTCTACATGGTAGTGACCTTGGACATTATCTAGTTATCCCAAGTATTCCATATTTGACCCTCCCCATAGACCTTTAAAAAATGTTATCCAACTTCTAAAGGGTTCTAAAACTTTCTGAAGGGACCCACCTCTTCCTCTTGGGGAAGAAAATGCAAAAAACCTGCTATAGCTCTAGGCAGGCTTCTGATAGTTGAATCATTAGGTTTGTTGACAGCTCAATATTGTTTTGCAGCATTGGAGATGTGGATCGGCAAATATTTTCTTGGCAAACTAGTCCATGTAAGTATTTTAATCACAATCTTATAAGTTGATACACGGGCCTCTCCAGGTAGATATTTGATCTTTGATCTCATGTTAAATGTTGCCATTGTATAGTTATTGCATTGCTTTAAATACTTTTACATTTTGTCGTGGTAGAGTTAACTAAATAGTGGGGTTCATTTCAACTATTTAGCAAGCCAAGAGCACTTTTAGTTTAGTTTAGTTTGGAGATACAGTGCTGAAACAAGTCTGCACCGACCAGTGATCCCCACACATTAACTCCATCCTACACTAACATATATATTTGCATTTATACCAAGCCAATTAACATACAAACCTATATGCCTCTGGAATGTGGGAGGAAACCAAAGATCTTTAGGAAAACCCACGTAGGTCTCTGGGAGAATGTACATACTCTGTACAGACAAGCACCTGTAGTCAGGATCGCTGGCACTGTAAGGCAGTAGCTCTACTACCATGCTGCCCACTTGTTATTACTGTTAGTCTCATATTCTGTAGCATAGGAGCACCACCACCTGGAAGTTGCCCTCCAATTTACACTCTATCCTGACTTGAAAATATGGAAATATGGAAACATAGTTGCAGGAGTAGGCCATTCGGCCCTTCCAGCCATTCAATATGATCATGGCTGATCATCCAAAATCAGTACCCCATTCCTGCTTTCCTCCCATGTCCCTTGATTCCGTTAGCCCAAAGAGCTATTAGATAGATCACCATTCCTTCAGTGTACTGAATCAAAATCCCAGAACTCCCTCTTCAATAACCTTGTGGGCATATGCACACATCAAGGACTGTAGCGGTTACTGAAGGAACTCACTACCACCTTCTCAATGGCAATTAAAACTGGGCAATAAATGTTGGCCCAGCCTGCACAGCCCACATTCCTTGAATGAATTCAAAAATCTTGACTTTGATAGTAACTGACATAGCACAATAACAAAGATTTATCACTTTTAGTTGGGCCATGTTATAAGATTGTCGGTTATTCTGTCGAATCTATTGAAATAAATTGTGTTTCATTGATATAAGCACCATAATATTTGTACAGCTCAATATTCTGCCCAACGTCTAAGCAGTAGTTATGAAGTTGTGGCATGGAATGCTACTGGAGTTTCCACTGCTTCCCAGAATCGGCCATCTTTCCCAAGATTTCCTATTGGAAGAAACAGCAAAATTAAACTACAACTTTTAATATATTCCATTAGCAAATTAAAACAAGATATTAAAGAAGAGGGAGTTCTATCTGACAGATTTACCTTCATCAGTAACATGGAACCATTTAGCTTAAAAATGACTAGAATATTTAGAATGGCTAGAAGCAGTTAGACAAGTACATGGATAGGACAGATTTGGAGGAATATGGACCAAATGAGGGCAGGTAGGTCTAGTGTAGCTGGGACATGTTGGCCGATGTGGGTAAGATGGGGCAAAGGGCCCGTTTCCATGCTGTATCACTATCTCTCGTGGTTCTAGTATCTAGCTTTGCTACATCTAAAGTGGAAGTTAAAACACATGGCGATGACTTACTGTTTGCAAGGGGATCAAATGTAATAGACAAGCTGGGAAAATCAAAGCTCAGCAAACATCAGTAACCAAACTACCCTACAGTATGGCACTCACTTATCTGCCTCGATCAGCAAACCACTAGTCATGCAACTATTTACAGCTACATTGGCATGTTTTTTTTTTATTTTCACATGACAATTGAAACTAGATGCAGTTGGAAATGTTTTCTCAAGCTTTTTGAACACAGTGTCCATGAAAAACTAATGAAATGTATTTATTATTTCAGTTTCTTCTAAAATAAAAGATACAAGCATCTTGCCTACTTTGAATGAAAATAATCTGTCATCTTTGGCCTGGAAACCACATCTTGCAAATGTCAACACTGCAGCACAGGTACGAAAATAATAAACAATAAGCCCATAGTTTGCATTAGGGTGTAAATATTGTTTTGCTTGCAGTATAACACAATATTTCTTAATAAATGGGGTTTGGTAACATTATGGTAAAAGCATTAACCTCACAAACTGCAATTGTTAATATTAAAGAGCACCTTCATCATGATTACAGGCTTTTGTATTCCTTTTAGCTTAAACCAAAAGTATGATATTGACAACTTCCATGATTATTCTCAGTTGTTATAATTGTTATCCTTGTTTTAATTAGTTAGACCAAGTCAATGGATATTTTTAAAGCAGAGATAGATAGATTATTGATTAGTACAGGTGTTGGGGGTTATGGGGAGAAGGCAGGAGAATGAGGTTAGGAGAGAGAGATAGATCATCCATGATTGAATAGCAGACTAGATGGGCCAAATGGCCTAATTCTGCTCTTATCATTTATGACCTTATGACTTTCACTGTTTGTTTTCCAAGTCCTAATTATTTTTCACTCAAAAAGACGTCCAGAACAGCTTAAGGAACATGTAGCTATAGTTGCTCACAGAAGGTTAGCAGCCAAGTATTTTTAACATTTATTTCCTGACAACTATAGAAGCAGTGTATTTGAATTTCATAATTATACAATAGTTACACATTAGATGGACACAAAATGCTGGAGTAACTCAGTGGGTTGAGCAGCACATCTGGAGAGAAGGAATGGGAGACTTTTCGAGTCGAGGTCCTTCTTTAGACTGGGCGTCAGGGGAGAGTGAGACTAGAGATATGGATGTGCAAGGTGTGAAAACGACAGATCAAAGGAGACAATGTCAAGGAAATGTAGAATTGGCTGAGGGGAAGGTGACAAGAAGGCGTATAGACAGTAAAATTAATCAGGAGGATAGAAAAACAAATCAGAGAACTAGGGTGAGGGAGGGACACAGAGAGAGGGAAAGCAAGGGTTACTTGAAGTGAAAGAAATCAATATTGATACCACTAGGTTGTAATCTGTTCTCATACCTGGTTGGCACTCCATACAGCTGATGGTTCAGTAGAGAATTGCTGACCTGCTGCAGGTCAGTTCATTTCTGAAGTCTACTCATGGACATTGTAATGAAGAAGTCAGGAACAGTCTAGAGTTTAGATATATAGGCACATCTGAACTCCTACACCGACACTGGACTTAGCAACGAGTACACACAATCGTTTTCTGAAGGACAGACGTATTTCATATCTGATCCTTCAACTATACTACTGAGATAGCTATTTTTATTTAATTGTTTTACGTGGCATACCTTCACAGCAGGGTAGTGGAATCCTTTAGCAGAGGCCTTATTGCCACTCAACCACCCTGCGTCAAGGGATGGTGGAATCAACCAGGGCTCACATTTCAGCTCAGTTTGGTACTTCAGAGCCACAGAACAATGAGGCTTCCGATGCAGAATGTGGACACGTCAGTGATAGATATTCTACTAATCTCTCACTGTGTTCTGGTAATTTGTGAAATCTGTTTAGCTACCCTGTTTTCTGATTTACCACCTTTAAATCCTATATAGCTTCAGCACCTTGATTAGATTTCTTCATAACATTTCCTTTCGAATCAAAGAGATACCCCAACGTCTATTTCCCACAAGATATGATGAATTAGCCAAACATTGCAGTCTAATTTAGAGATTTCAAGTAATTGTTATTTTTCCACTGTATCTCTGACAGTATTACACCATTTAATTTATCCATGTTTGATGATGACGGCTGATTTATACATCAGTCTAAACATTATCAGTACAATAAAGCACAGAACGTTGCCACCTCAGTAGTTTTGGAATGTTTCCATAATCCATTCTCAGCACTTTTAGCAATAAAACTAAATATTTTCTCCTTCTGTTCAGAATAGAGCTTCCTATTTAAATCAAAATCAGTTATTAGATTTAGTTTAGTTCTTGTTTAGTTTAGATATAGAGTGCAGAACAAGGCACTTTGGCTCACCAAGTCCGCACCAACAAATGATCCTCGCACATTAACATACTAGGGACAGTTTTTACATTATACTAAGCCAATTAACCTACAAACCTGTAGGTCTTTTGGAGTGTGGGAGGAAACCGAGGTTCTTGGAGAAAACCCATGTGGTCACGGGGAGAACGTACAAAGTCCACCACCGTGCCGCCCCTCATTTTCTCTAATGTTTAGCCATTCAAATAACATTACCTACCATACCCAGTAAAATGTTCCTTTTTTTTTAAGATTAAAATTGAAAGACCATTCGTGAGAAGGAACGGCGATGAGTCCAATATACCATAAATCCACCAACCTGCCTTTTGAGAACTTCATTGATGCTCTGTTTTGTGCAACAAGTGACCTTTCAATTCCACCGTGAAACCATCACAGGGATCTGAGTTCATCAAATACATGTACTTCAATATATTTGAAATTATCTATGCTTTAAATCAACATTATTTTCTAGTCTTGTTTTAAACTACTGACACCGATGTTCAAATGAGTAATTATTATTTTTGGAATTGTTATGTTTTGATTCGTATAAAGACTAGTTTTATTCCTGCCTTCTATCCATACCGGCACCTTATTACTTATAGTCATGATCATTAATTACTTTGTAAAAGTTGCAAAGAAATGTTTTTGGGAAACTAAATGGATAAACTTTAATGCTGCACACAGCGCTGATAATGTAGCTCAATCCCTCAACATTTGTTTTAACTATTGAAATGTACAAATATAATTAAAAGCACATAATTGTATGTGTTTTAGAGCATTTTAATATATATATATTGATATATTGATATATTTTATATGAATAACTGGATTTTTTTTTGCATGGAATGTTACTATTTTACAATCTGATTTCTGGGATAAAATGTAATTTGTGTGTGAATGTTATACTTAATTTTTGTGAAGGTTGACAGAGTTTGCACTAGAAATTCACCTGCATTTTTAAATGCGTTAATCAATTTAAAGAAAATAGTTCAAAATTTCTGTTCCAAATATTACATTTTGAAACATTCAAATAAAGAAAACAACTGATTAAATTAGTGAAGAATTTCTATTCTGTTCTTTTCTGAAGAATAATGATATCTCTGGCAAATATTAAGGTTGATCCCAATAGATTTTACAAGTATATTGAGGGAAAAATGGTAACCAGAAACAAAATGGGACCGCTCAGAAATCAAAGCGGTCAGCTCTGTGGAGCCACAAGAGATGGGTAAGACCCTTAATGAGAATTTCTCCTCTGTTTTTACGATGGAGAAAGACATGAGGACTGAGGAACTTGGGGCAGTCAATGGAAGTGCCTTGAGAGCAGTAAGATTATGGTCGAGGAGGTGCTGAAGTATATGAAGATAGGCAGATCTCCTGTGCCAGATCTGATGCATTGTGGGAAGCTAGACAATAAATTACAGGTACATTGGCTATTAAATACAGGAGAGGTGCTGGAAGACTGGAGTGGCAAATGTTGTGCCTTTATTCATGAAGGGCTGCGGGGAAAATCCTGGGAACTACAGGCCAGTGAGCCTAACATCTGTGGTAGGAAAATTACTAGAGAGTATTCTGAGGGATAAGATGTACGTACACCTAGATGGATAAGAGCTGATTAGGGATAGTCAGCATGGGTTTACATGTGGGAGGTCGTATCTCACAAATCTGTTTGAGGTTTTGAAGATGTGGCCAAAAGGTTTGATGAAGTCAGAGCTGTAAATATTGTATATATGGATTTCAGCAAGCCATCTGACAAGATTCCAGAAGGTTGGCTGCTGTGGAAGGTTAGATTACATGGGATCCAAGGAGATCTTGCCAGCTGGATAGAAAATTGGCTTCATGTAAAGAAGCAGAGTGATAGTGGAAGGTTTTTTTTTGGACTGAAGGCCTGTGTCGAGTGGTGTGCCTCAGGATTCGGTGTTGGGTCCATTGCTGTTTGTCATCTGCATCAATGATTTGGATGAGAAGGTACAAGGCATGATTAACAAGTTTGCAGATGATACTAAAGTGGGTGGTATAATAGATAGTAGAGATGGTTGTCAAATATTGCAGCAGGATCTAATTGGTTGGGCAATGGTTGATGGAATTTAATACAGAAATGTGAGATGTTGCATTTTGAGAGCACTAACATTGGCAGAACATGGGTATAGGGATCTAGGAGTGCAAGTACATAGTTCTTTGAAAGTGGCATTATAGGTAGATAGGGTGGTAAAAAGGCTTTTGGCACATTGACCTTCATCAGTCCTTATTGAGCATAGAAGTTGAGAGGTCATGTTACGGTTATATGAGGCACACTTAGAATCTTGTGTTCAGTTTTGTTATTGGAAAGATGTTGTCAAGCTGGAAAGGATGCAGAGAAGATTTACCAAGACTCAAGGGCCTGAGCTATAGGGAGAGGTTGAGCAGGCTACAATTTTATTCCTTGGAGAGCAGGAGGATGAGGTGTAATCTTGTGAAGTTCAATAAAATCATGAGAGAAATAGATTGGTTAAGTGCACCGTCTGTTGCCCACAGTAGGGGCATCAAGGTTTAATAGGAATCGGAGGGGTATCTATTTTACACAAATGGTGGTGGGAGTATGGAACGAGCTGCCAGAAGAGGTAGTTGAAGCAGATACTATCGCAACGCTTAAGAAACATTGAGATAGATGCATGGATAGGATAGGTTTTGAGCTTTTTGCGCAAAAAGCAGGCAGGTGGGACTAGTGTAGATGGGGCATGTTGGTCGGTGTGGGCAAGTTGGGCTGTATGACGCTGACTCTATAATTTAATTTGCATTTGGGATGTAGGTAATATTCTACTGAATTCCTTACTGTCTATCAAAACGTATTTCCTCGTCCAGTGTCGACACCAAACAGTTTATTCTTAATTTCTTTCCTCTAACTGTTTAACTAGCTTGGGTTTCGTCCTCAGTCACAGCAACTTTGCAGCTGAACCTTGTCTTCATTCAACCTTCTCAAATAAGTTATTGATTTCAAATTTAACTTGATACATTTGGTGGGGATGAATAAGATCATGAAACGAATAGATCGGGTCGATGCACAGTCTCTTGCCCAGAGTAGGTGAATCGAGGACCAGAGGACATAGGTTTAACGTGAAGGAGGAAAGATGTAATAGGAAGCTGCCCGACGAGGTAGTTGAGGCAGGGACTATCCCAACATTTGAGAAGCAGTTCGACAGGTACATGGATAGGACACGTTTGGAGAGATATGGACCAAATGCTGGCAGGTGGGACTAGTGTAGCTGGGACAGGTTTGCCGGTGTGAGCAAGTCGGGCCAAAGGGCCTGTTTCCACACTGTGACTCTTTGACTTTATGACTCTTCGACTCTATACAGCCAGGAAACAGGCCCTTCAGCCCACTGAGTCCATGCCGACCTGTACACTAGTTATGTTTTCTCACTTTTGCATCCTAGACACGAGGGGCAATTTAGAGAAGCCAATTAACCTTCAAACCTGCATGTCCTTGGAATTTGTGAGGAAACCAGAGCGCCTGGTAGCAGCTCTACCACTGCACCACTGTGCTGCCCTAACTTCTACAAATAGTTATCTCAGTGTGACCTTGTTTCATGTCCACTTACTTATTCATGTTAATAAATTACTCCTATAAAATTCTCTGTGGGCTTCACAAAATAGATTTAGCCGAGACAGCGTTGGTTTTCACAAACTGAAGGATCACACTCATCAGTCACTCCACTCCCGGCCAGACCAGGCTCACAATAGCACAGCATCCACAGCAACAGACGATTCCATGTTTTTGTCGACAAACCCTCCATTTGATGGTAAGTGTGAAGGATTTAAAGAACTGAGCTCACACTGAGACAGAGAGCTCAGTAAAGAACTGAGCTCACATTTGTCCCCCTCACCAACTATGCGGTACCTGCTCACTCACATAATTGTTGAGTGTTGCTGGAGTCTGTTTTTTTGACTTTGTGCCTCAGCAAGGATGTGAAATAATGGATGATAAATAAAGTTAATCTGCACATCTCAAAGGACATCAGGAGCGCATTATGGCATTAGCAACTTTGTGCAACTTTTAGATTTAGAGATGCAGCGTGGAAACAGGCTCTTCGGCCCACAGTGTCCGCACCGACCAGCGATCCCCACACATTAACACTATTCTACACTAGGGACAATTTTCACATTTATACTCAGCCAATTAATCTACAAACCTGTAGGTCTTAGGAATTGGGAGGAAACCAAAGTTCTCAGAGAAAACCCACATGGCCATGGGGAGAACGTACATAGAAACATAGAAACATAGAAAATAGGTGCAGGAGTAGGCCATTCGGCCCTTTGAGCCTGCACTGCCATTCAATATGATCATGGCTGATCATTCAACTCAGTATCCTGTACCTTCCTTCTCTCCATACCCCCTGATCCTTTTAGCCATAAGGGCCACATCTAACTCCCTCTTAAATATAGCCAATGAACAGGCCTCAACTACCTTCTGTGGCAGAGAATTCCAGAGATTCACCACTCTCTGTGTGAAAAATGCTTTCCTCATCTCGGTCCTAAAAGATTTCCCCCTTATCCTTAAACTGTGACCCTTTGTTCTGGACTTCCCCAACACCGGGAACAATCTTCCTGCATCTAGCCTGTCCAACCACTAAAGAATTTTGTAAGTTTCTATAAGATCCCCCCTCAATCTTCTAAATTCTAGCGAGTACAAGTCGAGTCTATCCAGTCTTTCTTCATATGAAAGTCCTGACATCCCAGGAATCATTCTGGTGAACCTCCTCTGTACTCCCTTTATGTCAAGAATGTCTTTCCTCAGATTAGGAGACCAAAACTGTACGCAACACTCCAGGTGTGGTCTCACCAAGACCCTGTACAACTGCAGTAGAACCTCCCTGCTCCTATACTCAAATCCTTTTGCTATAAATGCTAACATACCATTCGCTTTCTTCACTGCCTGCTGCACCTGCATGCCTACTTTCAATGGCTGGTGTATCATGACACCCAGATCTCATTGCATCTCCCATTTTCCTAATTGGCCACCATTCAGATAACAGTCTACTCTCCTGATTTTGCCACCAAAATGGATAACCTCACATTTATCCACATTATGCTGCATCTGCCATGCATTTGCCCACTCACCCAGCCTATCCAAGTCACCTTACAGACTCCTAGCATCCTCCTCACAGCTAACACTGCCCCCCAGCTTCGTGTCATCCGCAAACTTGAAGATGTTGCATTCAATTCCCTCGTCCAAATCATTAATATATATTGTAAATAGCTGGGGTCCCAGCACTGAGCCTTGCAATACCCCACTAGTCACTGCCTGCCATTGTGAAAAGGATCTGTTTACTCCTACTTTTTGCTTCCTGTCTGCCAGCCAATTCTCTATCCACATCAATACTGAACCCCCAATACCGTGTGCTTTAGGTTTGTATACTAATCTCTTATGTGGGACCTTGTCAAATCCCTTCTGAAAGTCCAGATATAACACATCCACTGATTCTCCCTTATCCACTCTACTAGTTACGTCCTCGAAAAATTCTATAAGATTCGTCAGACATGATTTACCTTTCATAAATCCATGCTGACATTGTCCAATGAATTCACCACTTTCCAAATGTGACGCTATCCCATCTTTAATAACTGATTCTAGCAGTTTCCCCACTACCGATGTTAGACTAACTGGTCTGTAATTCCCCATTTTCTCTCTCCCTCCCTTTTTAAAAAGTGGGGTTACATTAGCTACCCTCCAATCCTCAGGAACTGCTCCAGAATCTAAAGAGTTTTGAAAAATTATCACTAATGCATCCACTATTTCTGGGGCTATTTCCTTAAGTACTCTGGGATGCAGCCTACAGTATCTGGCTCTGTACAGACAAGCACCTAGAGCCAGGATCAAACCCGGGACTCTGTCTCTATAAGGCAGCAACTCTACCACTGTGCCATCATACTACCTTCTTGGAAGTAATTCTGTGTTGGAAGCTATTTAATAATAGCATCAAATAAGGGAGAACCAGCCCCATTGGAGGTTTTGGTGCAGGAAATAGTGGACAGTAGAAATGAGCTGTTTCCACAGGGACCAGAAGGATCTCCTAACACACTAAACAATTGGAAGAGATTGGTTTGGCGGTTACTGCCCTAAATAAAACATGAAAATGCTGAAAACACTCAGCAGGTCAGGCAACATCTGTAGAAAGAAAGGTAATTAATGCCTCAGATCCAAGATTCATCATATGCTATTTTGATATGATTTGTTTGTTCTAAAACATGAATTCTGGT
This sequence comes from Leucoraja erinaceus, assembly GCF_028641065.1. NCBI lineage: Eukaryota > Metazoa > Chordata > Chondrichthyes > Rajiformes > Rajidae > Leucoraja > Leucoraja erinaceus. The sequence goes on from NC_073390.1 coordinate 7,968,708, forward strand.
TCTATTCCCACAGATGCTGTCTGATCTGTATATTTTCAGCATTTCTATTTTTATTTCACATTTCCAGCATCTGCTGTTTTTTTTGTCTGAATTATCAAGCCCCATATGCCCAGAAGATAAATACAAAATGCTGGAGTAACTCAGCTGGACAGGCAGCATCTCTGGAGAGAAGGAATGGGTGATGTTTCGGGTCCATGAAGCCAATTTTCTATCCATTCAGCGATCTCTTTGCTTGGATCCCATGTGATCTAACGTTGAATCTTGTTGAATGACTGAAATCCATATTTGTGTCTACAGCTCTGCCTTCATCAACCCTTTTGGTCACATCCTCAAAAAACTCAGATTTGTGAGACATGACCTCCCACGTACAAACCATGTTGACTATTCCAATCAGCCCTTATCCATCCAAATGCATGTATATAATAAGCCTCAGAATACTCTATAGTAACTTTCTGACCACAGATGTTAAGCTCACTGGCCTGTAGTTCCCAGCCTTTTCCCTGCAGCCCTTCTTGAATAGAGGCACAGCATTTGCCACCTTCCAGTCATCCGGCACCATGCCAGTATTTAATGACCAATTGCAAATCCCAGCCAGAGCACCTGCAATTACCCCTCTAGCTTTCCACAGTGTCCTCACATATATCTGATCAGGCCAGGGAGATCTTCATACGTGTCTGAATGGTAGGACAAATGCCAGAGGTGAAAGGATGTAAATGGGATAAGGAGAGATGACGAGTTAAAAGTGAAATTGGAGGAAAGAATATAAGGGGAAGGGGAAAGGACAAAATGGGTGATCATCCAGGTGGCGGCACAGGGAAGATGGGGGGAGAAAAAAGAGAGGGGGTTTGTAGATTATTTACCTGAAATTGGAAAATGTAATGTTCATACCATTGAGTTGTAAGCTGCATATGCAGAATATGAGGTGCTGTTTCTCCAGTTTGCATGTGGCTTCACTTTGGCAATAGTGGAGACTCAGGACAGAAAGGTCAGTATGGGAATGGGAAGGGGGATTAAAATGGTTAGCAGCTGGGAGATCCAGCAGGCCTTGGTGGACCAGGGGTATGTGTCTGTTGAAGTGGTCACCTGGTTTACTTGGTCTCGCCAATGGAAAGGAGGCTGCTTGGGAAACTTACTACCCAATGATATAAACATTGCATTTTTGGTATCTAACCTACAAATAACCACCCACCCCACCCCCATTTCCCTTCTCTCTTCTGTGCACCCCACATGGATGCACACCAATTTCTCCTTTGTCCTGTCCACTTCCAGCTATATTCCTGCCTCTGGCTTCACATTTCGTGCCTCTTATCAACCTATATCTTTCCCTTCTGCCTTTACATCTTTGGCCTTTGTCCAACCATCCACCAATCAATACACCCCTCACCTGTATCCCCCATTACTTGCCATTCTTTGTTCCACTGCCTCCTCTCTTCCAACTTTCTCCCCCCCCCCCTCCCCCCATTACAATCAGACTGAAGAAGGGTCCTGATCTGAAAAATCAACCTATCCATGTTCTTTAGAAATGCTGCCTGACCCGTTAAGTTATTCCAGCACTGAGTCTGTTTTTGTGAACCAGCATCTGCAGCACTTTGTGTCTACTGCCAACAACAATGCGTAGTTGTGATTTAAAATTACTTTACTATATCTCATTCACACCTTCAGTACTGCCACATGCACATTCCACCAAAGTGATTGAGATTATTAGTGTCAAATGGAATGCATTTTAGAATATAAAGCTGAGAATATGAGCAGCGGGGGATTTCCTGCAGATGAAAGAAGATTGCTGCTATAAGAATAAGGGTATCAAGAGCAGGAATAAACTATCATCTGCTCCTAGTCTTCTCCATTCAAGATTGTGCCTGACCTTAACACAGCTCTACCTACTGTTCCACATTTCTTAATTTCTTTAACATCAAGAAGTCGATCCATCTAGCTTCAACTGAAGCTGATGACTGAATCTCCACAATCATTTGCAGCTCAGAATTCATAAGTTTCCCCACCGTTTGCGTGAGATAAATTCCCGTTATGTACAAGTCCATAGCTTGCTGAAAGGGGCAATACAAGTGGGCCAGATGGCAAAGCCAACCTGCTACATGCTTGCCTAAGGTTGTTGACGGGTTGGATATAAAAGTCAAGAAATCATTATATCATCTATATAATTAAAAGTGCCATCTTGACCACTTCCTGTCTGTGCTGTTTATTGATTTTAGAATAAAACGCTACCATATATCGCTATGATTTTTGGTCATCTTACTCAAAATCCTCCTCTGCTGAGCAGGCCCCGACGTTTTTCCCATCGATGAAAAATAAAGTTATGAGTGTTTATAAAACCTTGAGATCCTCTCGCCTGTCAATCACCGCGTTGCAGGTAATCACCCTTCTGTAGGGGGGGGAGGACTATAAAACCCCAGATGCCTGGATGTGACTCAGTCATTCTGCAAGAACGTGAAGGAGAGGCCCCGACTCTCATTCTGAGCTGTGAATCAACTGAACTGTGAGTCTGCAATGGGATTTCTTAGCCCTTAATGAAATGAAATGTGTTGTTTGGCCTGCCATGTGCATGAAACTGCAAAGGCAATGGAAGTGAAATGAAAATGCAATCAGCTGTTCGGCCTGACCTGTGCTTGAAACTGCAATGGCAATGGAAATGCAATGAAAACGCAATCAGATGTTTGGTCTCCCCTGTGCTTGAAACTGCAATGGCAATGGAAATGAAAAGAAAATGCAATCAGCTGTTTGGCCAGCTCTGTGCTTGAAACTGCAATGGCAATGGAAGTGAAAAGAAAATGCAATCAGCTGTTTGGCCTGCTTTGTGCTTGAAATCGCAATGGCAATGGAAGTGAAATGAAAATGCAATAAGCTGTTCGGCCTGGCCTGTGCTTGAAACTGCAATGGCAATGAAATGAAAAGAAAATGCAATGAGCTGTTTGGCCTGGTCTGTGCTTGAAACTGCAATGGCAATGGAAGTGAAAAGAAAATGCAATGAGCTGTTTGGCCTGGCCTGTGCTTGAAACTGCAATGGCAATGGAAGTGAAATGAAAATGCAATGAGCTGTTCGGCCAGCTCTGTGCTTGAAACTGCAATGGCAATGGAAGTGAAAAGAAAATGCAATCAGCTGTCCGGCCTGCCATTTGCTTGAAACTGCAAAGGCAATGGAAGTGAAATGAAAATGCAATGAGTTCTTTGGCCAGCCCTGTGCTTGAAACTGAAATGGCAATGGAAGTGAAATGAAAATGCAATGAGCTGTTCGGCCTGCCCTGTGCTTGAAACTGCATTGGCAATGGAAGTGAAATGAAAAGGCAATGGTTCTTCGGCCAGCCCTGGGCTTGAAACTAAGATGGCAATGGAAGTGAAATGAAAATGCAATGAGCTCTTTGGCCTGCCCTGTGCTTGATGCTGCAATGGCAATGGAAGTGAAATGAAAATGCAATGAGCTGTTCGGCCTGCCCTGTACTTGAAAATGCAATGGCAATGGAAGTGAAATGAAAATGCAATGAGCTGTTCGGCCTGCCCTGTGCTTGAAACTGCATTGGCAATGGAAGTGAAATGAAAAGGCAATGGTTCTTCGGCCAGCCCTGGGCTTGAAACTAAGATGGCAATGGAAGTGAAATGAAAATGCAATGAGCTCTTTGGCCTGCCCTGTGCTTGATGCTGCAATGGCAATGGAAGTGAAATGAAAATGCAATGAGCTGTTCGGCCTGCCCTGTACTTGAAAATGCAATGGCAATGGAAGTGAAATGAAATGCATTGAGCTGTTCGGCGTGCCCTGTGCTTGAAACTGCAATGGCAATGGAAATGAAATATAAATGCAATGAGCTGGTTCAGCCTGCCCTGTGTTTAAAACTACAATGGAAATTGATTGTTAATGCACTCTGTTCAGCCTGCCCTGTGCTTGAAATTGAAATGGAAATGAAATGAAATTAGTTGTTTGGCCTGCCTGAAACCACTAATTCCGGCACACAAAGCCCCTATTAGCCAAGAAACCAGTCCGTTTTGCCCAAAATACCTTTATTAGCCCAGGAAGACCATTTCGGACCAAAAGGCCCATGCCAGGCCAGGAAAAATCCAGAGAAATTGCCTTTCATTGGGATTTCACTCAGATATTTTTTTAAAGAGACACTTCGGCCCATCAGGCCTGTACTAGCACATGAGAAGTCCCTTCAGCCCATCAGTAAGTATTCCCCCTGCAAGTATTATATCTCACCCCGGTATTTTTTTCCCTCCCTTCATTGGCTCCCTGTGAGATCTAGGCCAGGATAGACTTTCCTCCTTCATTGCTGTGATCTGCAGAAAAAGATGAAAAATGTCTAAAATTGATTCTCCACCCTCTCCCCCTTCTCTCTCACAGAGTCTCTCACCTGTTTTGGGCAGAATTTCAGGCAGTTTCTGAGCTGCCAGCCCACCAGGCCTGAGTGACTGAGATGCCAACCCACCAGGCCTTAGTAACTGAGGCCTCACCAGGCCTTAGTGACTGAGCTGCCAGCTCACCAGGCCTTAGTGACTGAGCTGCCAGCCCACCAGGCCTTAGTGACTGAGCTGCCCACCAGGCCTGAGTGACTGAGCTGCCAGCCCACTAGGCCTGAGTGACTGAGCTGCCAGCCCACCCGGCCTGAGTGATTGAGCTGCCACCCTAAGAATCCATTTGGCCCACAATGTCCATACTAACCCTCTGTAAACCAGTCCATTCGGCCCACAACACTCATACTAGCGCTCCAGACCCGCCCCTCCCACTGGCCACCCATATTGGAATTGGTGGAGGGGTGGAATATTGCATTCGGGGACAGCCCCCCCCGTGTGAACATGGGACTCAATGGCCTGCTCATATTTGGAGTGTTGTGTATAGTTCTGGTCACCACAGTATGTGAAAGATGTGGAGGCTTTGAAGAGGGGCCAAAAGAGGTTCACTAGGATAGTGTCTAAATTGATGAGCATTAGCTATAATGAGAAGTAGGACAGACCTGGATAGTTTGTTCTGGAGTGGCAAAGCCTGAATGTCAACCTGTTAAAGGCATTTCAAAATATGAGGAGAATAATTAATTAATTAATTAATTAATCAGTTAATACTTTATTGTCACATGTGACAAGTCACAGTGCAATTCTTTGCTTGCATACCCAAGGTATGTAAATAGTCACCACATAAAGGGTGCTGACAAAGTCACAAAGCATCCATGCCAGGTCCCCCTTATTCCTCCTTCCCCTTCCCCTCCATGGTTCCTCCCCCAGACAGCGGCGTGCTCACTCCCACGTGGTCTGTCCTCTTCCGTCGGTCGGTACCCTCCGTGGCTTCGGCTCAGGCCCCAACCGTGACCCGCAAAGCTCGGGCTCCGTCGACTCGCAAAGTCCAAGGTCCAACCCGAGAGGCTCCGACTTGAGAAGCTCCACCGACCGACAAGGCTCCGGCTCCGACACGCGAGGCTCCGACGTCGGCTTCTCCACAGCCTTCTGGGAGATGTCAAATAGTGTTGATATAATCATTTTCCTAGGGTGAAAAGATGAAATTCTGGAGGGGATAGGTTTAAGATGAGAACGGAAATTTAAGGGAGATTTGCAAATCAAGTTTTTTTTTTACACAGGCAGCGGTAGATGATTGAAACACACTACCATGGGGAAGTGGTGGAAGCAGAAACAATAACAATGTATACGAGGTATTCAGACATGCATATTATCAGGCAGGGAATAGAGGGATATGGACCACATGCAGGCAGACAGGATTTGTTTAGATTGGCATGATGGTTATGGCAGACAAGGTGGGCCAGTGGTGCCTACACCTGAGTTTATGGTCTATCACTTATTCTGAGATTTTGACCCATGCTTCCAGAATCTTATGCCAGGGATCAATCAGGTCACCTCGCATTTTACTGAGCTCTGGAGAATGCAGGGTTAGCCGAGACATTTTCTTCTCACAAGGCAAATCTGGTATTCCAGGAACCAGCCTGGTCGATCTTCATTGCACAACCTCCATGGTGATTAGGTCGAGACATGAGGAACTGCAGATGCTGAAGTCTTGTGCAAAACACAAAGTGCTGGAGGAACACAGTAGGTAAGGCAACATCACTTCAGACTGAAGAAGGGTCCCAACCCAAAACATTATCTGCCCATTGCCTCTATAGGTGCTGCCCAATGGGCCTGTCCCACTTAGGCGACTTTTTAGCCGACTACAGGAGACTCTGCGGGGTCACATGGTCGCCACATGTTCGCGGGCAGTTGCCAGGGAGTCGCCTTCATGGTCGTGAAAAATTGGCGGCAACCAGAATGAACCCGCCATGGAGAGTAGCGAGAATTCTCGTGCCGTGGGTGGGTTGCCAGGAGGTCCTAGTGGGTTGCCAGGTCGAAGGTTCTCATAGGTTGTAGCCAGTGCCGACCGGTGAATTTCATTGACTCATTAGGAAAAGAAAATGTAAGCAGTAGTTTTCAGAACCAAGGATATCCGACCGGTAAGGTCTCCACTCCTTCTCCCCCTCCTCCCCCCTCTCAGCACCTTTTAAGGGACTTACATGACCCTTCCCATGCTTTCACCGTGTTAATTACAGCGCCAACC